>NW_027366427.1:0-73002 GCF_046119375.1 Phyllobates terribilis
TCAAAGAGAGTGAGATGCCAGCTCCTTTCATTCAGTCAGTAGCTTCAAACATTTCTGGTATATGAAAAACATGTTTTTCAATGGCAAAAATCAATGAATATTGTAAATGCACAAACAGTAATATCTCCACATTGCAAGGTGCAATTCTGAAATTTTTTGCTTTTTCCTGCTAATCCTAGCATGATAAAGAAGATTCAAAGAGAGTGAGATGCCAGCTCCTTTCATTCAGTCAGTAGCTTCAAACATTTCTGGTATATGAAAAACATGTTTTTCAATGGCAAAAATCAATGAATATTGTAATGCCACAAACAGTAATATCTCCACATTGCACGGTGCAATTCTGAAATTTTTAGCTTTTTTCCTGTTAATCCTAGCATGATAAAGAAGATTCAAAGAGAGTGAGATGCCAGCTCCTTTCATTCAGTCAGTAGCTTCAAACATTTCTGGTATATGAAAAACATGTTTTTCAATGGCAAAAATCAATGAATATTGTAAATGCACAAACAGTAATATCTCCACATTGCAAGGTGCAATTCTGAAATTTTTTGCTTTTTCCTGTTAATCCTAGCATGATAAAGAAGATTCAAAGAGAGTGAGATGCCAGCTCCTTTCATTCAGTCAGTAGCTTCAAACATTTCTGGTATATGAAAAACATGTTTTTCAATGGCAAAAATCAATGAATATTGTAAATGCACAAACAGTAATATCTCCACATTGCAAGGTGCAATTCTGAAATTTTTTGCTTTTTCCTGCTAATCCTAGCATGATAAAGAAGATTCAAAGAGAGTGAGATGCCAGCTCCTTTCATTCAGTCAGTAGCTTCAAACATATCTGGTATATGAAAAACATGTTTTTCAATGGCAAAAATCAATGAATATTGTAAATGCACAAACAGTAATATCTCCACATTGCACGGTGCAATTCTGAAATTTTTAGCTTTTTCCTGTTAATCCTAGCATGACAAAGAAGATTCAAAGAGAGTGAGATGCCAGCTCCTTTCATTCAGTCAGTAGCTTCAAACATTTCTGGTATATGAAAAACATGTTTTTCAAAGGCAAAAATCAATGAATATTGTAAATGCACAAACAGTAATATCTCCACATTGCAAGGTGCAATTCTGAAATTTTTTGCTTTTTCCTGCTAATCCTAGCATGATAAAGAAGATTCAAAGAGAGTGAGATGCCAGCTCCTTTCATTCAGTCAGTAGCTTCAAACATTTCTGGTATATGAAAAACATGTTTTTCAATGGCAAAAATCAATGAATATTGTAAATGCACAAACAGTAATATCTCCACATTGCAAGGTGCAATTCTGAAATTTTTTGCTTTTTCCTGCTAATCCTAGCATGATAAAGAAGATTCAAAGAGAGTGAGATGCCAGCTCCTTTCATTCAGTCAGTAGCTTCAAACATTTCTCGTATATGAAAAACATGTTTTTCAATGGCAAAAATCAATGAATATTGTAAATGCACAAACAGTAATATCTCCACATTGCACGGTGCAATTCTGAAATTTTTAGCTTTTTCCTGTTAATCCTAGCATGATAAAGAAGATTCAAAGAGAGTGAGATGCCAGCTCCTTTCATTCAGTCAGTAGCTTCAAACATTTCTGGTATATGAAAAACATGTTTTTCAATGGCAAAAATCAATGAATATTGTAAATGCACAAACAGTAATATCTCCACATTGCAAGGTGCAATTCTGAAATTTTTTGCTTTTTCCTGCTAATCCTAGCATGATAAAGAAGATTCAAAGAGAGTGAGATGCCAGCTCCTTTCATTCAGTCAGTAGCTTCAAACATTTCTGGTATATGAAAAACATGTTTTTCAATGGCAAAAATCAATGAATATTGTAAATGCACAAACAGTAATATCTCCACATTGCACGGTGCAATTCTGAAATTTTTAGCTTTTTCCTGTTAATCCTAGCATGATAAAGAAGATTCAAAGAGAGTGAGATGCCAGCTCCTTTCATTCAGTCAGTAGCTTCAAACATTTCTGGTATATGAAAAACATGTTTTTCAATGGCAAAAATCAATGAATATTGTAAATGCACAAACAGTAATATCTCCACATTGCAAGGTGCAATTCTGAAATTTTTTGCTTTTTCCTGTTAATCCTAGCATGATAAAGAAGATTCAAAGAGAGTGAGATGCCAGCTCCTTTCATTCAGTCAGTAGCTTCAAACATTTCTGGTATATGAAAAACATGTTTTTCAATGGCAAAAATCAATGAATATTGTAAATGCACAAACAGTAATATCTCCACATTGCAAGGTGCAATTCTGAAATTTTTTGCTTTTTCCTGCTAATCCTAGCATGATAAAGAAGATTCAAAGAGAGTGAGATGCCAGCTCCTTTCATTCAGTCAGTAGCTTCAAACATTTCTGGTATATGAAAAACATGTTTTTCAATGGCAAAAATCAATGAATATTGTAAATGCACAAACAGTAATATCTCCACATTGCACGGTGCAATTCTGAAATTTTTAGCTTTTTCCTGTTAATCCTAGCATGATAAAGAAGATTCAAAGAGAGTGAGATGCCAGCTCCTTTCATTCAGTCAGTAGCTTCAAACATTTCTGGTATATGAAAAACATGTTTTTCAATGGCAAAAATCAATGAATATTGTAAATGCACAAACAGTAATATCTCCACATTGCAAGGTGCAATTCTGAAATTTTTTGCTTTTTCCTGCTAATCCTAGCATGATAAAGAAGATTCAAAGAGAGTGAGATGCCAGCTCCTTTCATTCAGTCAGTAGCTTCAAACATTTCTGGTATATGAAAAACATGTTTTTCAATGGCAAAAATCAATGAATATTGTAAATGCACAAACAGTAATATCTCCACATTGCACGGTGCAATTCTGAAATTTTTAGCTTTTTCCTGTTAATCCTAGCATGATAAAGAAGATTCAAAGAGAGTGAGATGCCAGCTCCTTTCATTCAGTCAGTAGCTTCAAACATTTCTGGTATATGAAAAACATGTTTTTCAATGGCAAAAATCAATGAATATTGTAAATGCACAAACAGTAATATCTCCACATTGCAAGGTGCAATTCTGAAATTTTTTGCTTTTTCCTGTTAATCCTAGCATGATAAAGAAGATTCAAAGAGAGTGAGATGCCAGCTCCTTTCATTCAGTCAGTAGCTTCAAACATTTCTGGTATATGAAAAACATGTTTTTCAATGGCAAAAATCAATGAATATTGTAAATGCACAAACAGTAATATCTCCACATTGCAAGGTGCAATTCTGAAATTTTTTGCTTTTTCCTGCTAATCCTAGCATGATAAAGAAGATTCAAAGAGAGTGAGATGCCAGCTCCTTTCATTCAGTCAGTAGCTTCAAACATTTCTGGTATATGAAAAACATGTTTTTCAATGGCAAAAATCAATGAATATTGTAAATGCACAAACAGTAATATCTCCACATTGCACGGTGCAATTCTGAAATTTTTAGCTTTTTCCTGTTAATCCTAGCATGATAAAGAAGATTCAAAGAGAGTGAGATGCCAGCTCCTTTCATTCAGTCAGTAGCTTCAAACATTTCTGGTATATGAAAAACATGTTTTTCAATGGCAAAAATCAATGAATATTGTAAATGCACAAACAGTAATATCTCCACATTGCAAGGTGCAATTCTGAAATTTTTTGCTTTTTCCTGTTAATCCTAGCATGATAAAGAAGATTCAAAGAGAGTGAGATGCCAGCTCCTTTCATTCAGTCAGTAGCTTCAAACATTTCTGGTATATGAAAAACATGTTTTTCAATGGCAAAAATCAATGAATATTGTAAATGCACAAACAGTAATATCTCCACATTGCAAGGTGCAATTCTGAAATTTTTTGCTTTTTCCTGCTAATCCTAGCATGATAAAGAAGATTCAAAGAGAGTGAGATGCCAGCTCCTTTCATTCAGTCAGTAGCTTCAAACATTTCTGGTATATGAAAAACATGTTTTTCAATGGCAAAAATCAATGAATATTGTAAATGCACAAACAGTAATATCTCCACATTGCAAGGTGCAATTCTGAAATTTTTTGCTTTTTCCTGTTAATCCTAGCATGATAAAGAAGATTCAAAGAGAGTGAGATGCCAGCTCCTTTCATTCAGTCAGTAGCTTCAAACATTTCTGGTATATGAAAAACATGTTTTTCAATGGCAAAAATCAATGAATATTGTAAATGCACAAACAGTAATATCTCCACATTGCAAGGTGCAATTCTGAAATTTTTTGCTTTTTCCTGCTAATCCTAGCATGATAAAGAAGATTCAAAGAGAGTGAGATGCCAGCTCCTTTCATTCAGTCAGTAGCTTCAAACATTTCTGGTATATGAAAAACATGTTTTTCAATGGCAAAAATCAATGAATATTGTAAATGCACAAACAGTAATATCTCCACATTGCAAGGTGCAATTCTGAAATTTTTTGCTTTTTCCTGCTAATCCTAGCATGATAAAGAAGATTCAAAGAGAGTGAGATGCCAGCTCCTTTCATTCAGTCAGTAGCTTCAAACATTTCTGGTATATGAAAAACATGTTTTTCAATGGCAAAAATCAATGAATATTGTAAATGCACAAACAGTAATATCTCCACATTGCACGGTGCAATTCTGAAATTTTTAGCTTTTTCCTGTTAATCCTAGCATGATAAAGAAGATTCAAAGAGAGTGAGATGCCAGCTCCTTTCATTCAGTCAGTAGCTTCAAACATTTCTGGTATATGAAAAACATGTTTTTCAATGGCAAAAATCAATGAATATTGTAAATGCACAAACAGTAATATCTCCACATTGCAAGGTGCAATTCTGAAATTTTTTGCTTTTTCCTGTTAATCCTAGCATGATAAAGAAGATTCAAAGAGAGTGAGATGCCAGCTCCTTTCATTCAGTCAGTAGCTTCAAACATTTCTGGTATATGAAAAACATGTTTTTCAATGGCAAAAATCAATGAATATTGTAAATGCACAAACAGTAATATCTCCACATTGCAAGGTGCAATTCTGAAATTTTTTGCTTTTTCCTGCTAATCCTAGCATGATAAAGAAGATTCAAAGAGAGTGAGATGCCAGCTCCTTTCATTCAGTCAGTAGCTTCAAACATTTCTGGTATATGAAAAACATGTTTTTCAATGGCAAAAATCAATGAATATTGTAAATGCACAAACAGTAATATCTCCACATTGCACGGTGCAATTCTGAAATTTTTAGCTTTTTCCTGTTAATCCTAGCATGATAAAGAAGATTCAAAGAGAGTGAGATGCCAGCTCCTTTCATTCAGTCAGTAGCTTCAAACATTTCTGGTATATGAAAAACATGTTTTTCAATGGCAAAAATCAATGAATATTGTAAATGCACAAACAGTAATATCTCCACATTGCACGGTGCAATTCTGAAATTTTTAGCTTTTTCCTGTTAATCCTAGCATGATAAAGAAGATTCAAAGAGAGTGAGATGCCAGCTCCTTTCATTCAGTCAGTAGCTTCAAACATTTCTGGTATATGAAAAACATGTTTTTCAATGGCAAAAATCAATGAATATTGTAAATGCACAAACAGTAATATCTCCACATTGCAAGGTGCAATTCTGAAATTTTTTGCTTTCTCCTGCTAATCCTAGCATGATAAAGAAGATTCAAAGAGAGTGAGATGCCAGCTCCTTTCATTCAGTCAGTAGCTTCAAACATTTCTGGTATATGAAAAACATGTTTTTCAATGGCAAAAATCAATGAATATTGTAAATGCACAAACAGTAATATCTCCACATTGCAAGGTGCAATTCTGAAATTTTTTGCTTTTTCCTGTTAATCCTAGCATGATAAAGAAGATTCAAAGAGAGTGAGATGCCAGCTCCTTTCATTCAGTCAGTAGCTTCAAACATTTCTGGTATATGAAAAACATGTTCTTCAATGGCAAAAATCAATGAATATTGTAAATGCACAAACAGTAATATCTCCACATTGCAAGGTGCAATTCTGAAATTTTTTGCTTTTTCCTGCTAATCCTAGCATGATAAAGAAGATTCAAAGAGAGTGAGATGCCAGCTCCTTTCATTCAGTCAGTAGCTTCAAACATTTCTGGTATATGAAAAACATGTTTTTCAATGGCAAAAATCAATGAATATTGTAAATGCACAAACAGTAATATCTCCACATTGCACGGTGCAATTCTGAAATTTTTAGCTTTTTCCTGTTAATCCTAGCATGATAAAGAAGATTCAAAGAGAGTGAGATGCCAGCTCCTTTCATTCAGTCAGTAGCTTCAAACATTTCTGGTATATGAAAAACATGTTTTTCAATGGCAAAAATCAATGAATATTGTAAATGCACAAACAGTAATATCTCCACATTGCAAGGTGCAATTCTGAAATTTTTTGCTTTTTCCTGTTAATCCTAGCATGATAAAGAAGATTCAAAGAGAGTGAGATGCCAGCTCCTTTCATTCAGTCAGTAGCTTCAAACATTTCTGGTATATGAAAAACATGTTTTTCAATGGCAAAAATCAATGAATATTGTAAATGCACAAACAGTAATATCTCCACATTGCAAGGTGCAATTCTGAAATTTTTTGCTTTTTCCTGCTAATCCTAGCATGATAAAGAAGATTCAAAGAGAGTGAGATGCCAGCTCCTTTCATTCAGTCAGTAGCTTCAAACATTTCTGGTATATGAAAAACATGTTTTTCAATGGCAAAAATCAATGAATATTGTAAATGCACAAACAGTAATATCTCCACATTGCACGGTGCAATTCTGAAATTTTTAGCTTTTTCCTGTTAATCCTAGCATGATAAAGAAGATTCAAAGAGAGTGAGATGCCAGCTCCTTTCATTCAGTCAGTAGCTTCAAACATTTCTGGTATATGAAAAACATGTTTTTCAATGGCAAAAATCAATGAATATTGTAAATGCACAAACAGTAATATCTCCACATTGCAAGGTGCAATTCTGAAATTTTTTGCTTTTTCCTGCTAATCCTAGCATGAAAAGAAGATTCAAAGAGAGTGAGATGTGAGCTCCTTTCATTCAGTCAGTAGCTTCAAACATTTCTGGTATATGAAAAACATGTTTTTCAATGGCAAAAATCAATGAATATTGTAAATGCACAAACAGTAATATCTCCACATTGCACGGTGCAATTCTGAAATTTTTAGCTTTTTCCTGTTAATCCTAGCATGATAAAGAAGATTCAAAGAGAGTGAGATGCCAGCTCCTTTCATTCAGTCAGTAGCTTCAAACATTTCTGGTATATGAAAAACATGTTTTTCAATGGCAAAAATCAATGAATATTGTAAATGCACAAACAGTAATATCTCCACATTGCAAGGTGCAATTCTGAAATTTTTTGCTTTTTCCTGTTAATCCTAGCATGATAAAGAAGATTCAAAGAGAGTGAGATGCCAGCTCCTTTCATTCAGTCAGTAGCTTCAAACATTTCTGGTATATGAAAAACATGTTTTTCAATGGCAAAAATCAATGAATATTGTAAATGCACAAACAGTAATATCTCCACATTGCAAGGTGCAATTCTGAAATTTTTTGCTTTTTCCTGCTAATCCTAGCATGATAAAGAAGATTCAAAGAGAGTGAGATGCCAGATCCTTTCATTCAGTCAGTAGCTTCAAACATTTCTGGTATATGAAAAACATGTTTTTCAATGGCAAAAATCAATGAATATTGTAAATGCACAAACAGTAATATCTCCACATTGCAAGGTGCAATTCTGAAATTTTTTGCTTTTTCCTGCTAATCCTAGCATGATAAAGAAGATTCAAAGAGAGTGAGATGCCAGCTCCTTTCATTCAGTCAGTAGCTTCAAACATTTCTGGTATATGAAAAACATGTTTTTCAATGGCAAAAATCAATGAATATTGTAAATGCACAAACAGTAATATCTCCACATTGCACGGTGCAATTCTGAAATTTTTAGCTTTTTCCTGTTAATCCTAGCATGATAAAGAAGATTCAAAGAGAGTGAGATGCCAGCTCCTTTCATTCAGTCAGTAGCTTCAAACATTTCTGGTATATGAAAAACATGTTTTTCAATGGCAAAAATCAATGAATATTGTAAATGCACAAACAGTAATATCTCCACATTGCAAGGTGCAATTCTGAAATTTTTTGCTTTTTCCTGCTAATCCTAGCATGATAAAGAAGATTCAAAGAGAGTGAGATGCCAGCTCCTTTCATTCAGTCAGTAGCTTCAAACATTTCTGGTATATGAAAAACATGTTTTTCAATGGCAAAAATCAATGAATATTGTAAATGCACAAACAGTAATATCTCCACATTGCACGGTGCAATTCTGAAATTTTTAGCTTTTTCCTGTTAATCCTAGCATGATAAAGAAGATTCAAAGAGAGTGAGATGCCAGCTCCTTTCATTCAGTCAGTAGCTTCAAACATTTCTGGTATATGAAAAACATGTTTTTCAATGGCAAAAATCAATGAATATTGTAAATGCACAAACAGTAATATCTCCACATTGCAAGGTGCAATTCTGAAATTTTTTGCTTTTTCCTGTTAATCCTAGCATGATAAAGAAGATTCAAAGAGAGTGAGATGCCAGCTCCTTTCATTCAGTCAGTAGCTTCAAACATTTCTGGTATATGAAAAACATGTTTTTCAATGGCAAAAATCAATGAATATTGTAAATGCACAAACAGTAATATCTCCACATTGCAAGGTGCAATTCTGAAATTTTTGCTTTTTCCTGCTAATCCTAGCATGATAAAGAAGATTCAAAGAGAGTGAGATGCCAGCTCCTTTCATTCAGTCAGTAGCTTCAAACATTTCTGGTATATGAAAAACATGTTTTTCAATGGCAAAAATCAATGAATATTGTAAATGCACAAACAGTAATATCTCCACATTGCACGGTGCAATTCTGAAATTTTTAGCTTTTTCCTGTTAATCCTAGCATGATAAAGAAGATTCAAAGAGAGTGAGATGCCAGCTCCTTTCATTCAGTCAGTAGCTTCAAACATTTCTGGTATATGAAAAACTTGTTTTTCAATGGCAAAAATCAATGAATATTGTAAATGCACAAACAGTAATATCTCCACATTGCAAGGTGCAATTCTGAAATTTTTTGCTTTTTCCTGCTAATCCTAGCATGATAAAGAAGATTCAAAGAGAGTGAGATGCCAGCTCCTTTCATTCAGTCAGTAGCTTCAAACATTTCTGGTATATGAAAAACATGTTTTTCAATGGCAAAAATCAATGAATATTGTAAATGCACAAACAGTAATATCTCCACATTGCACGGTGCAATTCTGAAATTTTTAGCTTTTTCCTGTTAATCCTAGCATGATAAAGAAGATTCAAAGAGAGTGAGATGCCAGCTCCTTTCATTCAGTCAGTAGCTTCAAACATTTCTGGTATATGAAAAACATGTTTTTCAATGGCAAAAATCAATGAATATTGTAAATGCACAAACAGTAATATCTCCACATTGCAAGGTGCAATTCTGAAATTTTTTGCTTTTTCCTGTTAATCCTAGCATGATAAAGAAGATTCAAAGAGAGTGAGATGCCAGCTCCTTTCATTCAGTCAGTAGCTTCAAACATTTCTGGTATATGAAAAACATGTTTTTCAATGGCAAAAATCAATGAATATTGTAAATGCACAAACAGTAATATCTCCACATTGCAAGGTGCAATTCTGAAATTTTTTGCTTTTTCCTGCTAATCCTAGCATGATAAAGAAGATTCAAAGAGAGTGAGATGCCAGCTCCTTTCATTCAGTCAGTAGCTTCAAACATTTCTGGTATATGAAAAACATGTTTTTCAATGGCAAAAATCAATGAATATTGTAAATGCACAAACAGTAATATCTCCACATTGCACGGTGCAATTCTGAAATTTTTAGCTTTTTCCTGTTAATCCTAGCATGATAAAGAAGATTCAAAGAGAGTGAGATGCCAGCTCCTTTCATTCAGTCAGTAGCTTCAAACATTTCTGGTATATGAAAAACATGTTTTTCAATGGCAAAAATCAATGAATATTGTAAATGCACAAACAGTAATATCTCCACATTGCAAGGTGCAATTCTGAAATTTTTTGCTTTTTCCTGCTAATCCTAGCATGATAAAGAAGATTCAAAGAGAGTGAGATGCCAGCTCCTTTCATTCAGTCAGTAGCTTCAAACATTTCTGGTATATGAAAAACATGTTTTTCAATGGCAAAAATCAATGAATATTGTAAATGCACAAACAGTAATATCTCCACATTGCACGGTGCAATTCTGAAATTTTTAGCTTTTTCCTGTTAATCCTAGCATGATAAAGAAGATTCAAAGAGAGTGAGATGCCAGCTCCTTTCATTCAGTCAGTAGCTTCAAACATTTCTGGTATATGAAAAACATGTTTTTCAATGGCAAAAATCAATGAATATTGTAAATGCACAAACAGTAATATCTCCACATTGCAAGGTGCAATTCTGAAATTTTTTGCTTTTTCCTGTTAATCCTAGCATGATAAAGAAGATTCAAAGAGAGTGAGATGCCAGCTCCTTTCATTCAGTCAGTAGCTTCAAACATTTCTGGTATATGAAAAACATGTTTTTCAATGGCAAAAATCAATGAATATTGTAAATGCACAAACAGTAATATCTCCACATTGCAAGGTGCAATTCTGAAATTTTTTGCTTTTTCCTGCTAATCCTAGCATGATAAAGAAGATTCAAAGAGAGTGAGATGCCAGCTCCTTTCATTCAGTCAGTAGCTTCAAACATTTCTGGTATATGAAAAACATGTTTTTCAATGGCAAAAATCAATGAATATTGTAAATGCACAAACAGTAATATCTCCACATTGCAAGGTGCAATTCTGAAATTTTTTGCTTTTTCCTGTTAATCCTAGCATGATAAAGAAGATTCAAAGAGAGTGAGATGCCAGCTCCTTTCATTCAGTCAGTAGCTTCAAACATTTCTGGTATATGAAAAACATGTTTTTCAATGGCAAAAATCAATGAATATTGTAAATGCACAAACAGTAATATCTCCACATTGCAAGGTGCAATTCTGAAATTTTTTGCTTTTTCCTGCTAATCCTAGCATGATAAAGAAGATTCAAAGAGAGTGAGATGCCAGCTCCTTTCATTCAGTCAGTAGCTTCAAACATTTCTGGTATATGAAAAACATGTTTTTCAATGGCAAAAATCAATGAATATTGTAAATGCACAAACAGTAATATCTCCACATTGCAAGGTGCAATTCTGAAATTTTTTGCTTTTTCCTGCTAATCCTAGCATGATAAAGAAGATTCAAAGAGAGTGAGATGCCAGCTCCTTTCATTCAGTCAGTAGCTTCAAACATTTCTGGTATATGAAAAACATGTTTTTCAATGGCAAAAATCAATGAATATTGTAAATGCACAAACAGTAATATCTCCACATTGCACGGTGCAATTCTGAAATTTTTAGCTTTTTCCTGTTAATCCTAGCATGATAAAGAAGATTCAAAGAGAGTGAGATGCCAGCTCCTTTCATTCAGTCAGTAGCTTCAAACATTTCTGGTATATGAAAAACATGTTTTTCAATGGCAAAAATCAATGAATATTGTAAATGCACAAACAGTAATATCTCCACATTGCAAGGTGCAATTCTGAAATTTTTTGCTTTTTCCTGTTAATCCTAGCATGATAAAGAAGATTCAAAGAGAGTGAGATGCCAGCTCCTTTCATTCAGTCAGTAGCTTCAAACATTTCTGGTATATGAAAAACATGTTTTTCAATGGCAAAAATCAATGAATATTGTAAATGCACAAACAGTAATATCTCCACATTGCAAGGTGCAATTCTGAAATTTTTTGCTTTTTCCTGCTAATCCTAGCATGATAAAGAAGATTCAAAGAGAGTGAGATGCCAGCTCCTTTCATTCAGTCAGTAGCTTCAAACATTTCTGGTATATGAAAAACATGTTTTTCAATGGCAAAAATCAATGAATATTGTAAATGCACAAACAGTAATATCTCCACATTGCACGGTGCAATTCTGAAATTTTTAGCTTTTTCCTGTTAATCCTAGCATGATAAAGAAGATTCAAAGAGAGTGAGATGCCAGCTCCTTTCATTCAGTCAGTAGCTTCAAACATTTCTGGTATATGAAAAACATGTTTTTCAATGGCAAAAATCAATGAATATTGTAAATGCACAAACAGTAATATCTCCACATTGCAAGGTGCAATTCTGAAATTTTTTGCTTTTTCCTGCTAATCCTAGCATGATAAAGAAGATTCAAAGAGAGTGAGATGCCAGCTCCTTTCATTCAGTCAGTAGCTTCAAACATTTCTGGTATATGAAAAACATGTTTTTCAATGGCAAAAATCAATGAATATTGTAAATGCACAAACAGTAATATCTCCACATTGCACGGTGCAATTCTGAAATTTTTTGCTTTTTCCTGTTAATCTTAGCATGATAAAGAAGATTCAAAGAGAGTGAGATGGCAGCTCCTTTCATTCAGTCAGTAGCTTCAAACATTTCTGGTATATGAAAAACATGTTTTTCAATGGCAAAAATCAATGAATATTGTAAATGCACAAACAGTAATATCTCCACATTGCAAGGTGCAATTCTGAAATTTTTTGCTTTTTCCTGTTAATCCTAGCATGATAAAGATTCAAAGAGAGTGAGATGCCAGCTCCTTTCATTCAGTCAGTAGCTTCAAACATTTCTGGTATATGAAAAACATGTTTTTCAATGGCAAAAATCAATGAATATTGTAAATGCACAAACAGTAGTATCTCCACATTGCAAGGTGCAATTCTGAAATTTTTTGCTTTTTCCTGCTAATCCTAGCATGATAAAGAAGATTCAAAGAGAGTGAGATGCCAGCTCCTTTCATTCAGTCAGTAGCTTCAAACATTTCTGGTATATGAAAAACATGTTTTTCAATGGCAAAAATCAATGAATATTGTAAATGCACAAACAGTAATATCTCCACATTGCACGGTGCAATTCTGAAATTTTTAGCTTTTTCCTGTTAATCCTAGCATGATAAAGAAGATTCAAAGAGAGTGAGATGCCAGCTCCTTTCATTCAGTCAGTAGCTTCAAACATTTCTGGTATATGAAAAACATGTTTTTCAATGGCAAAAATCAATGAATATTGTAAATGCACAAACAGTAATATCTCCACATTGCACAGTGCAATTCTGAAATTTTTAGCTTTTTCCTGTTAATCCTAGCATGATAAAGAAGATTCAAAGAGAGTGAGATGCCAGCTCCTTTCATTCAGTCAGTAGCTTCAAACATTTCTGGTATATGAAAAACATGTTTTTCAATGGCAAAAATCAATGAATATTGTAAATGCACAAACAGTAATATCTCCACATTGCAAGGTGCAATTCTGAAATTTTTTGCTTTTTCCTGCTAATCCTAGCATGATAAAGAAGATTCAAAGAGAGTGAGATGCCAGCTCCTTTCATTCAGTCAGTAGCTTCAAACATTTCTGGTATATGAAAAACATGTTTTTCAATGGCAAAAATCAATGAATATTGTAAATGCACAAACAGTAATATCTCCACATTGCAAGGTGCAATTCTGAAATTTTTTGCTTTTTCCTGTTAATCCTAGCATGATAAAGAAGATTCAAAGAGAGTGAGATGCCAGCTCCTTTCATTCAGTCAGTATCTTCAAACATTTCTGGTATATGAAAAACATGTTTTTCAATGGCAAAAATCAATGAATATTGTAAATGCACAAACAGTAATATCTCCACATTGCAAGGTGCAATTCTGAAATTTTTTGCTTTTTCCTGCTAATCCTAGCATGATAAAGAAGATTCAAAGAGAGTGAGATGCCAGCTCCTATCATTCAGTCAGTAGCTTCAAACATTTCTGGTATATGAAAAGCATGTTTTTCAATGGCAAAAATCAATGAATATTGTAAATGCACAAACAGTAATATCTCCACATTGCACGGTGCAATTCTGAAATTTTTAGCTTTTTCCTGTTAATCCTAGCATGATAAAGAAGATTCAAAGAGAGTGAGATGCCAGCTCCTTTCATTCAGTCAGTAGCTTCAAACATTTCTGGTATATGAAAAACATGTTTTTCAATGGCAAAAATCAATGAATATTGTAAATGCACAAACAGTAATATCTCCACATTGCAAGGTGCAATTCTGAAATTTTTTGCTTTTTCCTGCTAATCCTAGCATGATAAAGAAGATTCAAAGAGAGTGAGATGCCAGCTCCTTTCATTCAGTCAGTAGCTTCAAACATTTCTGGTATATGAAAAACATGTTTTTCAATGGCAAAAATCAATGAATATTGTAAATGCACAAACAGTAATATCTCCACATTGCACGGTGCAATTCTGAAATTTTTAGCTTTTTCCTGTTAATCCTAGCATGATAAAGAAGATTCAAAGAGAGTGAGATGCCAGCTCCTTTCATTCAGTCAGTAGCTTCAAACATTTCTGGTATATGAAAAACATGTTTTTCAATGGCAAAAATCAATGAATATTGTAAATGCACAAACAGTAATATCTCCACATTGCAAGGTGCAATTCTGAAATTTTTTGCTTTTTCCTGTTAATCCTAGCATGATAAAGAAGATTCAAAGAGAGTGAGATGCCAGCTCCTTTCATTCAGTCAGTAGCTTCAAACATTTCTGGTATATGAAAAACATGTTTTTCAATGGCAAAAATCAATGAATATTGTAAATGCACAAACAGTAATATCTCCACATTGCACGGTGCAATTCTGAAATTTTTAGCTTTTTCCTGTTAATCCTAGCATGATAAAGAAGATTCAAAGAGAGTGAGATGCCAGCTCCTTTCATTCAGTCAGTAGCTTCAAACATTTCTGGTATATGAAAAACATGTTTTTCAATGGCAAAAATCAATGAATATTGTAAATGCACAAACAGTAATATCTCCACATTGCAAGGTGCAATTCTGAAATTTTTTGCTTTTTCCTGTTAATCCTAGCATGATAAAGAAGATTCAAAGAGAGTGAGATGCCAGCTCCTTTCATTCAGTCAGTAGCTTCAAACATTTCTGGTATATGAAAAACATGTTTTTCAATGGCAAAAATCAATGAATATTGTAAATGCACAAACAGTAATATCTCCACATTGCACGGTGCAATTCTGAAATTTTTAGCTTTTTCCTGTTAATCCTAGCATGATAAAGAAGATTCAAAGAGAGTGAGATGCCAGCTCCTTTCATTCAGTCAGTAGCTTCAAACATTTCTGGTATATGAAAAACATGTTTTTCAATGGCAAAAATCAATGAATATTGTAAATGCACAAACAGTAATATCTCCACATTGCAAGGTGCAATTCTGAAATTTTTTGCTTTTTCCTGCTAATCCTAGCATGATAAAGAAGATTCAAAGAGAGTGAGATGCCAGCTCCTTTCATTCAGTCAGTAGCTTCAAACATTTCTGGTATATGAAAAACATGTTTTTCAATGGCAAAAATCAATGAATATTGTAAATGCACAAACAGTAATATCTCCACATTGCACGGTGCAATTCTGAAATTTTTAGCTTTTTCCTGTTAATCCTAGCATGATAAAGAAGATTCAAAGAGAGTGAGATGCCAGCTCCTTTCATTCAGTCAGTAGCTTCAAACATTTCTGGTATATGAAAAACATGTTTTTCAATGGCAAAAATCAATGAATATTGTAAATGCACAAACAGTAATATCTCCACATTGCAAGGTGCAATTCTGAAATTTTTTGCTTTTTCCTGTTAATCCTAGCATGATAAAGAAGATTCAAAGAGAGTGAGATGCCAGCTCCTTTCATTCAGTCAGTAGCTTCAAACATTTCTGGTATATGAAAAACATGTTTTTCAATGGCAAAAATCAATGAATATTGTAAATGCACAAACAGTAATATCTCCACATTGCAAGGTGCAATTCTGAAATTTTTTGCTTTTTCCTGCTAATCCTAGCATGATAAAGAAGATTCAAAGAGAGTGAGATGCCAGCTCCTTTCATTCAGTCAGTAGCTTCAAACATTTATGGTATATGAAAAACATGTTTTTCAATGGCAAAAATCAATGAATATTGTAAATGCACAAACAGTAATATCTCCACATTGCAAGGTGCAATTCTGAAATTTTTTGCTTTTTCCTGCTAATCCTAGCATGATAAAGAAGATTCAAAGAGAGTGAGATGCCAGCTCCTTTCATTCAGTCAGTAGCTTCAAACATTTCTGGTATATGAAAAACATGTTTTTCAATGGCAAAAATCAATGAATATTGTAAATGCACAAACAGTAATATCTCCACATTGCACGGTGCAATTCTGAAATTTTTAGCTTTTTCCTGTTAATCCTAGCATGATAAAGAAGATTCAAAGAGAGTGAGATGCCAGCTCCTTTCATTCAGTCAGTAGCTTCAAACATTTCTGGTATATGAAAAACATGTTTTTCAATGGCAAAAATCAATGAATATTGTAAATGCACAAACAGTAATATCTCCACATTGCAAGGTGCAATTCTGAAATTTTTTGCTTTTTCCTGCTAATCCTAGCATGATAAAGAAGATTCAAAGAGAGTGAGATGCCAGCTCCTTTCATTCAGTCAGTAGCTTCAAACATTTCTGGTATATGAAAAACATGTTTTTCAATGGCAAAAATCAATGAATATTGTAAATGCACAAACAGTAATATCTCCACATTGCACGGTGCAATTCTGAAATTTTTAGCTTTTTCCTGTTAATCCTAGCATGATAAAGAAGATTCAAAGAGAGTGAGATGCCAGCTCCTTTCATTCAGTCAGTAGCTTCAAACATTTCTGGTATATGAAAAACATGTTTTTCAATGGCAAAAATCAATGAATATTGTAAATGCACAAACAGTAATATCTCCACATTGCAAGGTGCAATTCTGAAATTTTTTGCTTTTTCCTGTTAATCCTAGCATGATAAAGAAGATTCAAAGAGAGTGAGATGCCAGCTCCTTTCATTCAGTCAGTAGCTTCAAACATTTCTGGTATATGAAAAACATGTTTTTCAATGGCAAAAATCAATGAATATTGTAAATGCACAAACAGTAATATCTCCACATTGCAAGGTGCAATTCTGAAATTTTTGCTTTTTCCTGCTAATCCTAGCATGATAAAGAAGATTCAAAGAGAGTGAGATGCCAGCTCCTTTCATTCAGTCAGTAGCTTCAAACATTTCTGGTATATGAAAAACATGTTTTTCAATGGCAAAAATCAATGAATATTGTAAATGCACAAACAGTAATATCTCCACATTGCACGGTGCAATTCTGAAATTTTTAGCTTTTTCCTGTTAATCCTAGCATGATAAAGAAGATTCAAAGAGAGTGAGATGCCAGCTCCTTTCATTCAGTCAGTAGCTTCAAACATTTCTGGTATATGAAAAACATGTTTTTCAATGGCAAAAATCAATGAATATTGTAAATGCACAAACAGTAATATCTCCACATTGCAAGGTGCAATTCTGAAATTTTTTGCTTTTTCCTGCTAATCCTAGCATGATAAAGAAGATTCAAAGAGAGTGAGATGCCAGCTCCTTTCATTCAGTCAGTAGCTTCAAACATTTCTGGTATATGAAAAACATGTTTTTCAATGGCAAAAATCAATGAATATTGTAAATGCACAAACAGTAATATCTCCACATTGCACGGTGCAATTCTGAAATTTTTAGCTTTTTCCTGTTAATCCTAGCATGATAAAGAAGATTCAAAGAGAGTGAGATGCCAGCTCCTTTCATTCAGTCAGTAGCTTCAAACATTTCTGGTATATGAAAAACATGTTTTTCAATGGCAAAAATCAATGAATATTGTAAATGCACAAACAGTAATATCTCCACATTGCAAGGTGCAATTCTGAAATTTTTTGCTTTTTCCTGTTAATCCTAGCATGATAAAGAAGATTCAAAGAGAGTGAGATGCCAGCTCCTTTCATTCAGTCAGTAGCTTCAAACATTTCTGGTATATGAAAAACATGTTTTTCAATGGCAAAAATCAATGAATATTGTAAATGCACAAACAGTAATATCTCCACATTGCAAGGTGCAATTCTGAAATTTTTGCTTTTTCCTGCTAATCCTAGCATGATAAAGAAGATTCAAAGAGAGTGAGATGCCAGCTCCTTTCATTCAGTCAGTAGCTTCAAACATTTCTGGTATATGAAAAACATGTTTTTCAATGGCAAAAATCAATGAATATTGTAAATGCACAAACAGTAATATCTCCACATTGCATGGTGCAATTCTGAAATTTTTAGCTTTTTCCTGTTAATCCTAGCATGATAAAGAAGATTCAAAGAGAGTGAGATGCCAGCTCCTTTCATTCAGTCAGTAGCTTCAAACATTTCTGGTATATGAAAAACATGTTTTTCAATGGCAAAAATCAATGAATATTGTAAATGCACAAACAGTAATATCTCCACATTGCAAGGTGCAATTCTGAAATGTTTTGCTTTTTCCTGCTAATCCTAGCATGATAAAGAAGATTCAAAGAGAGTGAGATGCCAGCTCCTTTCATTCAGTCAGTAGCTTCAAACATTTCTGGTATATGAAAAACATGTTTTTCAATGGCAAAAATCAATGAATATTGTAAATGCACAAACAGTAATATCTCCACATTGCACGGTGCAATTCTGAAATTTTTAGCTTTTTCCTGTTAATCCTAGCATGATAAAGAAGATTCAAAGAGAGTGAGATGCCAGCTCCTTTCATTCAGTCAGTAGCTTCAAACATTTCTGGTATATGAAAAACATGTTTTTCAATGGCAAAAATCAATGAATATTGTAAATGCACAAACAGTAATATCTCCACATTGCAAGGTGCAATTCTGAAATTTTTTGCTTTTTCCTGTTAATCCTAGCATGATAAAGAAGATTCAAAGAGAGTGAGATGCCAGCTCCTTTCATTCAGTCAGTAGCTTCAAACATTTCTGGTATATGAAAAACATGTTTTTCAATGGCAAAAATCAATGAATATTGTAAATGCACAAACAGTAATATCTCCACATTGCAAGGTGCAATTCTGAAATTTTTTGCTTTTTCCTGCTAATCCTAGCATGATAAAGAAGATTCAAAGAGAGTGAGATGCCAGCTCCTTTCATTCAGTCAGTAGCTTCAAACATTTCTGGTATATGAAAAACATGTTTTTCAATGGCAAAAATCAATGAATATTGTAAATGCACAAACAGTAATATCTCCACATTGCACGGTGCAATTCTGAAATTTTTAGCTTTTTCCTGTTAATCCTAGCATGATAAAGAAGATTCAAAGAGAGTGAGATGCCAGCTCCTTTCATTCAGTCAGTAGCTTCAAACATTTCTGGTATATGAAAAACATGTTTTTCAATGGCAAAAATCAATGAATATTGTAAATGCACAAACAGTAATATCTCCACATTGCAAGGTGCAATTCTGAAATTTTTTGCTTTTTCCTGTTAATCCTAGCATGATAAAGAAGATTCAAAGAGAGTGAGATGCCAGCTCCTTTCATTCAGTCAGTAGCTTCAAACATTTCTGGTATATGAAAAACATGTTTTTCAATGGCAAAAATCAATGAATATTGTAAATGCACAAACAGTAATATCTCCACATTGCAAGGTGCAATTCTGAAATTTTTTGCTTTTTCCTGCTAATCCTAGCATGATAAAGAAGATTCAAAGAGAGTGAGATGCCAGCTCCTTTCATTCAGTCAGTAGCTTCAAACATTTCTGGTATATGAAAAACATGTTTTTCAATGGCAAAAATCAATGAATATTGTAAATGCACAAACAGTAATATCTCCACATTGCAAGGTGCAATTCTGAAATTTTTTGCTTTTTCCTGTTAATCCTAGCATGATAAAGAAGATTCAAAGAGAGTGAGATGCCAGCTCCTTTCATTCAGTCAGTAGCTTCAAACATTTCTGGTATATGAAAAACATGTTTTTCAATGGCAAAAATCAATGAATATTGTAAATGCACAAACAGTAATATCTCCACATTGCAAGGTGCAATTCTGAAATTTTTTGCTTTTTCCTGCTAATCCTAGCATGATAAAGAAGATTCAAAGAGAGTGAGATGCCAGCTCCTTTCATTCAGTCAGTAGCTTCAAACATTTCTGGTATATGAAAAACATGTTTTTCAATGGCAAAAATCAATGAATATTGTAAATGCACAAACAGTAATATCTCCACATTGCAAGGTGCAATTCTGAAATTTTTTGCTTTTTCCTGCTAATCCTAGCATGATAAAGAAGATTCAAAGAGAGTGAGATGCCAGCTCCTTTCATTCAGTCAGTAGCTTCAAACATTTCTGGTATATGAAAAACATGTTTTTCAATGGCAAAAATCAATGAATATTGTAAATGCACAAACAGTAATATCTCCACATTGCACGGTGCAATTCTGAAATTTTTAGCTTTTTCCTGTTAATCCTAGCATGATAAAGAAGATTCAAAGAGAGTGAGATGCCAGCTCCTTTCATTCAGTCAGTAGCTTCAAACATTTCTGGTATATGAAAAACATGTTTTTCAATGGCAAAAATCAATGAATATTGTAAATGCACAAACAGTAATATCTCCACATTGCAAGGTGCAATTCTGAAATTTTTTGCTTTTTCCTGTTAATCCTAGCATGATAAAGAAGATTCAAAGAGAGTGAGATGCCAGCTCCTTTCATTCAGTCAGTAGCTTCAAACATTTCTGGTATATGAAAAACATGTTTTTCAATGGCAAAAATCAATGAATATTGTAAATGCACAAACAGTAATATCTCCACATTGCAAGGTGCAATTCTGAAATTTTTTGCTTTTTCCTGCTAATCCTAGCATGATAAAGAAGATTCAAAGAGAGTGAGATGCCAGCTCCTTTCATTCAGTCAGTAGCTTCAAACATTTCTGGTATATGAAAAACATGTTTTTCAATGGCAAAAATCAATGAATATTGTAAATGCACAAACAGTAATATCTCCACATTGCACGGTGCAATTCTGAAATTTTTAGCTTTTTCCTGTTAATCCTAGCATGATAAAGAAGATTCAAAGAGAGTGAGATGCCAGCTCCTTTCATTCAGTCAGTAGCTTCAAACATTTCTGGTATATGAAAAACATGTTTTTCAATGGCAAAAATCAATGAATATTGTAAATGCACAAACAGTAATATCTCCACATTGCAAGGTGCAATTCTGAAATTTTTTGCTTTTTCCTGCTAATCCTAGCATGATAAAGAAGATTCAAAGAGAGTGAGATGCCAGCTCCTTTCATTCAGTCAGTAGCTTCAAACATTTCTGGTATATGAAAAACATGTTTTTCAATGGCAAAAATCAATGAATATTGTAAATGCACAAACAGTAATATCTCCACATTGCACGGTGCAATTCTGAAATTTTTTGCTTTTTCCTGTTAATCCTAGCATGATAAAGAAGATTCAAAGAGAGTGAGATGGCAGCTCCTTTCATTCAGTCAGTAGCTTCAAACATTTCTGGTATATGAAAAACATGTTTTTCAATGGCAAAAATCAATGAATATTGTAAATGCACAAACAGTAATATCTCCACATTGCAAGGTGCAATTCTGAAATTTTTTGCTTTTTCCTGTTAATCCTAGCATGATAAAGATTCAAAGAGAGTGAGATGCCAGCTCCTTTCATTCAGTCAGTAGCTTCAAACATTTCTGGTATATGAAAAACATGTTTTTCAATGGCAAAAATCAATGAATATTGTAAATGCACAAACAGTAATATCTCCACATTGCAAGGTGCAATTCTGAAATTTTTTGCTTTTTCCTGCTAATCCTAGCATGATAAAGAAGATTCAAAGAGAGTGAGATGCCAGCTCCTTTCATTCAGTCAGTAGCTTCAAACATTTCTGGTATATGAAAAACATGTTTTTCAATGGCAAAAATCAATGAATATTGTAAATGCACAAACAGTAATATCTCCACATTGCACGGTGCAATTCTGAAATTTTTAGCTTTTTCCTGTTAATCCTAGCATGATAAAGAAGATTCAAAGAGAGTGAGATGCCAGCTCCTTTCATTCAGTCAGTAGCTTCAAACATTTCTGGTATATGAAAAACATGTTTTTCAATGGCAAAAATCAATGAATATTGTAAATGCACAAACAGTAATATCTCCATATTGCACAGTGCAATTCTGAAATTTTTAGCTTTTTCCTGTTAATCCTAGCATGATAAAGAAGATTCAAAGAGAGTGAGATGCCAGCTCCTTTCATTCAGTCAGTAGCTTCAAACATTTCTGGTATATGAAAAACATGTTTTTCAATGGCAAAAATCAATGAATATTGTAAATGCACAAACAGTAATATCTCCACATTGCAAGGTGCAATTCTGAAATTTTTTGCTTTTTCCTGCTAATCCTAGCATGATAAATAAGATTCAAAGAGAGTGAGATGCCAGCTCCTTTCATTCAGTCAGTAGCTTCAAACATTTCTGGTATATGAAAAACATGTTTTTCAATGGCAAAAATCAATGAATATTGTAAATGCACAAACAGTAATATCTCCACATTGCAAGGTGCAATTCTGAAATTTTTTGCTTTTTCCTGTTAATCCTAGCATGATAAAGAAGATTCAAAGAGAGTGAGATGCCAGCTCCTTTCATTCAGTCAGTAGCTTCAAACATTTCTGGTATATGAAAAACATGTTTTTCAATGGCAAAAATCAATGAATATTGTAAATGCACAAACAGTAATATCTCCACATTGCAAGGTGCAATTCTGAAATTTTTTGCTTTTTCCTGCTAATCCTAGCATGATAAAGAAGATTCAAAGAGAGTGAGATGCCAGCTCCTATCATTCAGTCAGTAGCTTCAAACATTTCTGGTATATGAAAAACATGTTTTTCAATGGCAAAAATCAATGAATATTGTAAATGCACAAACAGTAATATCTCCACATTGCACGGTGCAATTCTGAAATTTTTAGCTTTTTCCTGTTAATCCTAGCATGATAAAGAAGATTCAAAGAGAGTGAGATGCCAGCTCCTTTCATTCAGTCAGTAGCTTCAAACATTTCTGGTATATGAAAAACATGTTTTTCAATGGCAAAAATCAATGAATATTGTAAATGCACAAACAGTAATATCTCCACATTGCAAGGTGCAATTCTGAAATTTTTTGCTTTTTCCTGCTAATCCTAGCATGATAAAGAAGATTCAAAGAGAGTGAGATGCCAGCTCCTTTCATTCAGTCAGTAGCTTCAAACATTTCTGGTATATGAAAAACATGTTTTTCAATGGCAAAAATCAATGAATATTGTAAATGCACAAACAGTAATATCTCCACATTGCACGGTGCAATTCTGAAATTTTTAGCTTTTTCCTGTTAATCCTAGCATGATAAAGAAGATTCAAAGAGAGTGAGATGCCAGCTCCTTTCATTCAGTCAGTAGCTTCAAACATTTCTGGTATATGAAAAACATGTTTTTCAATGGCAAAAATCAATGAATATTGTAAATGCACAAACAGTAATATCTCCACATTGCAAGGTGCAATTCTGAAATTTTTTGCTTTTTCCTGTTAATCCTAGCATGATAAAGAAGATTCAAAGAGAGTGAGATGCCAGCTCCTTTCATTCAGTCAGTAGCTTCAAACATTTCTGGTATATGAAAAACATGTTTTTCAATGGCAAAAATCAATGAATATTGTAAATGCACAAACAGTAATATCTCCACATTGCAAGGTGCAATTCTGAAATTTTTTGCTTTTTCCTGCTAATCCTAGCATGATAAAGAAGATTCAAAGAGAGTGAGATGCCAGCTCCTTTCATTCAGTCAGTAGCTTCAAACATTTCTGGTATATGAAAAACATGTTTTTCAATGGCAAAAATCAATGAATATTGTAAATGCACAAACAGTAATATCTCCACATTGCACGGTGCAATTCTGAAATTTTTAGCTTTTTCCTGTTAATCCTAGCATGATAAAGAAGATTCAAAGAGAGTGAGATGCCAGCTCCTTTCATTCAGTCAGTAGCTTCAAACATTTCTGGTATATGAAAAACATGTTTTTCAATGGCAAAAATCAATGAATATTGTAAATGCACAAACAGTAATATCTCCACATTGCAAGGTGCAATTCTGAAATTTTTTGCTTTTTCCTGCTAATCCTAGCATGATAAAGAAGATTCAAAGAGAGTGAGATGCCAGCTCCTTTCATTCAGTCAGTAGCTTCAAACATTTCTGGTATATGAAAAACATGTTTTTCAATGGCAAAAATCAATGAATATTGTAAATGCACAAACAGGAATATCTCCACATTGCACGGTGCAATTCTGAAATTTTTAGCTTTTTCCTGTTAATCCTAGCATGATAAAGAAGATTCAAAGAGAGTGAGATGCCAGCTCCTTTCATTCAGTCAGTAGCTTCAAACATTTCTGGTATATGAAAAACATGTTTTTCAATGGCAAAAATCAATGAATATTGTAAATGCACAAACAGTAATATCTCCACATTGCAAGGTGCAATTCTGAAATTTTTTGCTTTTTCCTGTTAATCCTAGCATGATAAAGAAGATTCAAAGAGAGTGAGATGCCAGCTCCTTTCATTCAGTCAGTAGCTTCAAACATTTCTGGTATATGAAAAACATGTTTTTCAATGGCAAAAATCAATGAATATTGTAAATGCACAAACAGTAATATCTCCACATTGCAAGGTGCAATTCTGAAATTTTTTGCTTTTTCCTGCTAATCCTAGCATGATAAAGAAGATTCAAAGAGAGTGAGATGCCAGCTCCTTTCATTCAGTCAGTAGCTTCAAACATTTCTGGTATATGAAAAACATGTTTTTCAATGGCAAAAATCAATGAATATTGTAAATGCACAAACAGTAATATCTCCACATTGCACGGTGCAATTCTGAAATTTTTAGCTTTTTCCTGTTAATCCTAGCATGATAAAGAAGATTCAAAGAGAGTGAGATGCCAGCTCCTTTCATTCAGTCAGTAGCTTCAAACATTTCTGGTATATGAAAAACATGTTTTTCAATGGCAAAAATCAATGAATATTGTAAATGCACAAACAGTAATATCTCCACATTGCAAGGTGCAATTCTGAAATTTTTTGCTTTTTCCTGCTAATCCTAGCATGATAAAGAAGATTCAAAGAGAGTGAGATGCCAGCTCCTTTCATTCAGTCAGTAGCTTCAAACATTTCTGGTATATGAAAAACATGTTTTTCAATGGCAAAAATCAATGAATATTGTAAATGCACAAACAGTAATATCTCCACATTGCAAGGTGCAATTCTGAAATTTTTTGCTTTTTCCTGCTAATCCTAGCATGATAAAGAAGATTCAAAGAGAGTGAGATGCCAGCTCCTTTCATTCAGTCAGTAGCTTCAAACATTTCTGGTATATGAAAAACATGTTTTTCAATGGCAAAAATCAATGAATATTGTAAATGCACAAACAGTAATATCTCCACATTGCACGGTGCAATTCTGAAATTTTTAGCTTTTTCCTGTTAATCCTAGCATGATAAAGAAGATTCAAAGAGAGTGAGATGCCAGCTCCTTTCATTCAGTCAGTAGCTTCAAACATTTCTGGTATATGAAAAACATGTTTTTCAATGGCAAAAATCAATGAATATTGTAAATGCACAAACAGTAATATCTCCACATTGCAAGGTGCAATTCTGAAATTTTTTGCTTTTTCCTGCTAATCCTAGCATGATAAAGAAGATTCAAAGAGAGTGAGATGCCAGCTCCTTTCATTCAGTCAGTAGCTTCAAACATTTCTGGTATATGAAAAACATGTTTTTCAATGGCAAAAATCAATGAATATTGTAAATGCACAAACAGTAATATCTCCACATTGCACGGTGCAATTCTGAAATTTTTAGCTTTTTCCTGTTAATCCTAGCATGATAAAGAAGATTCAAAGAGAGTGAGATGCCAGCTCCTTTCATTCAGTCAGTAGCTTCAAACATTTCTGGTATATGAAAAACATGTTTTTCAATGGCAAAAATCAATGAATATTGTAAATGCACAAACAGTAATATCTCCACATTGCAAGGTGCAATTCTGAAATTTTTTGCTTTTTCCTGTTAATCCTAGCATGATAAAGAAGATTCAAAGAGAGTGAGATGCCAGCTCCTTTCATTCAGTCAGTAGCTTCAAACATTTCTGGTATATGAAAAACATGTTTTTCAATGGCAAAAATCAATGAATATTGTAAATGCACAAACAGTAATATCTCCACATTGCAAGGTGCAATTCTGAAATTTTTTGCTTTTTCCTGCTGATCCTAGCATGATAAAGAAGATTCAAAGAGAGTGAGATGCCAGCTCCTTTCATTCAGTCAGTAGCTTCAAACATTTCTGGTATATGAAAAACATGTTTTTCAATGGCAAAAATCAATGAATATTGTAAATGCACAAACAGTAATATCTCCACATTGCACGGTGCAATTCTGAAATTTTTAGCTTTTTCCTGTTAATCCTAGCATGATAAAGAAGATTCAAAGAGAGTGAGATGCCAGCTCCTTTCATTCAGTCAGTAGCTTCAAACATTTCTGGTATATGAAAAACATGTTTTTCAATGGCAAAAATCAATGAATATTGTAAATGCACAAACAGTAATATCTCCACATTGCAAGGTGCAATTCTGAAATTTTTTGCTTTTTCCTGCTAATCCTAGCATGATAAAGAAGATTCAAAGAGAGTGAGATGCCAGCTCCTTTCATTCAGTCAGTAGCTTCAAACATTTCTGGTATATGAAAAACATGTTTTTCAATGGCAAAAATCAATGAATATTGTAAATGCACAAACAGTAATATCTCCACATTGCACGGTGCAATTCTGAAATTTTTAGCTTTTTCCTGTTAATCCTAGCATGATAAAGAAGATTCAAAGAGAGTGAGATGCCAGCTCCTTTCATTCAGTCAGTAGCTTCAAACATTTCTGGTATATGAAAAACATGTTTTTCAATGGCAAAAATCAATGAATATTGTAAATGCACAAACAGTAATATCTCCACATTGCAAGGTGCAATTCTGAAATTTTTTTGCTTTTTCCTGTTAATCCTAGCATGATAAAGAAGATTCAAAGAGAGTGAGATGCCAGCTCCTTTCATTCAGTCAGTAGCTTCAAACATTTCTGGTATATGAAAATCATGTTTTTCAATGGCAAAAATCAATGAATATTGTAAATGCACAAACAGTAATATCTCCACATTGCAAGGTGCAATTCTGAAATTTTTGCTTTTTCCTGCTAATCCTAGCATGATAAAGAAGATTCAAAGAGAGTGAGATGCCAGCTCCTTTCATTCAGTCAGTAGCTTCAAACATTTCTGGTATATGAAAAACATGTTTTTCAATGGCAAAAATCAATGAATATTGTAAATGCACAAACAGTAATATCTCCACATTGCACGGTGCAATTCTGAAATTTTTAGCTTTTTCCTGTTAATCCTAGCATGATAAAGAAGATTCAAAGAGAGTGAGATGCCAGCTCCTTTCATTCAGTCAGTAGCTTCAAACATTTCTGGTATATGAAAAACATGTTTTTCAATGGCAAAAATCAATGAATATTGTAAATGCACAAACAGTAATATCTCCACATTGCAAGGTGCAATTCTGAAATTTTTTGCTTTTTCCTGCTAATCCTAGCATGATAAAGAAGATTCAAAGAGAGTGAGATGCCAGCTACTTTCATTCAGTCAGTAGCTTCAAACATTTCTGGTATATGAAAAACATGTTTTTCAATGGCAAAAATCAATGAATATTGTAAATGCACAAACAGTAATATCTCCACATTGCACGGTGCAATTCTGAAATTTTTAGCTTTTTCCTGTTAATCCTAGCATGATAAAGATTCAAAGAGAGTGAGATGCCAGCTCCTTTCATTCAGTCAGTAGCTTCAAACATTTCTGGTATATGAAAAACATGTTTTTCAATGGCAAAAATCAATGAATATTGTAAATGCACAAACAGTAATATCTCCACATTGCAAGGTGCAATTCTGAAATTTTTTGCTTTTTCCTGTTAATCCTAGCATGATAAAGAAGATTCAAAGAGAGTGAGATGCCAGCTCCTTTCATTCAGTCAGTAGCTTCAAACATTTCTGGTATATGAAAAACATGTTTTTCAATGGCAAAAATCAATGAATATTGTAAATGCACAAACAGTAATATCTCCACATTGCAAGGTGCAATTCTGAAATTTTTTGCTTTTTCCTGCTAATCCTAGCATGATAAAGAAGATTCAAAGAGAGTGAGATGCCAGCTCCTTTCATTCAGTCAGTAGCTTCAAACATTTCTGGTATATGAAAAACATGTTTTTCAATGGCAAAAATCAATGAATATTGTAAATGCACAAACAGTAATATCTCCACATTGCACGGTGCAATTCTGAAATTTTTAGCTTTTTCCTGTTAATCCTAGCATGATAAAGAAGATTCAAAGAGAGTGAGATGCCAGCTCCTTTCATTCAGTCAGTAGCTTCAAACATTTCTGGTATATGAAAAACATGTTTTTCAATGGCAAAAATCAATGAATATTGTAAATGCACAAACAGTAATATCTCCACATTGCAAGGTGCAATTCTGAAATTTTTTGCTTTTTCCTGCTAATCCTAGCATGATAAAGAAGATTCAAAGAGAGTGAGATGCCAGCTCCTTTCATTCAGTCAGTAGCTTCAAACATTTCTGGTATGTGAAAAACGTTTTTCAATGGCAAAAATCAATGAATATTGTAAATGCACAAACAGTAATATCTCCACATTGCACGGTGCAATTCTGAAATTTTTAGCTTTTTCCTGTTAATCCTAGCATGATAAAGATTCAAAGAGAGTGAGATGCCAGCTCCTTTCATTCAGTCAGTAGCTTCAAACATTTCTGGTATATGAAAAACATGTTTTTCAATGGCAAAAATCAATGAATATTGTAAATGCACAAACAGTAATATCTCCACATTGCAAGGTGCAATTCTGAAATTTTTTGCTTTTTCCTGTTAATCCTAGCATGATAAAGAAGATTCAAAGAGAGTGAGATGCCAGCTCCTTTCATTCAGTCAGTAGCTTCAAACATTTCTGGTATATGAAAAACATGTTTTTCAATGGCAAAAATCAATGAATATTGTAAATGCACAAACAGTAATATCTCCACATTGCAAGGTGCAATTCTGAAATTTTTTGCTTTTTCCTGTTAATCCTAGCATGATAAAGAAGATTCAAAGAGAGTGAGATGCCAGCTCCTTTCATTCAGTCAGTAGCTTCAAACATTTCTGGTATATGAAAAACATGTTTTTCAATGGCAAAAATCAATGAATATTGTAAATGCACAAACAGTAATATCTCCACATTGCAAGGTGCAATTCTGAAATTTTTTGCTTTTTCCTGCTAATCCTAGCATGATAAAGCAGATTCAAAGAGAGTGAGATGCCAGCTCCTTTCATTCAGTCAGTAGCTTCAAACATTTCTGGTATATGAAAAACATGTTTTTCAATGGCAAAAATCAATGAATATTGTAAATGCACAAACAGTAATATCTCCACATTGCAAGGTGCAATTCTGAAATTTTTTGCTTTTTCCTGTTAATCCTAGCATGATAAAGAAGATTCAAAGAGAGTGAGATGCCAGCTCCTTTCATTCAGTCAGTAGCTTCAAACATTTCTGGTATATGAAAAACATGTTTTTCAATGGCAAAAATCAATGAATATTGTAAATGCACAAACAGTAATATCTCCACATTGCAAGGTGCAATTCTGAAATTTTTTGCTTTTTCCTGCTAATCCTAGCATGATAAAGAAGATTCAAAGAGAGTGAGATGCCAGCTCCTTTCATTCAGTCAGTAGCTTCAAACATTTCTGGTATATGAAAAACATGTTTTTCAATGGCAAAAATCAATGAATATTGTAAATGCACAAACAGTAATATCTCCACATTGCACGGTGCAATTCTGAAATTTTTAGCTTTTTCCTGTTAATCCTAGCATGATAAAGAAGATTCAAAGAGAGTGAGATGCCAGCTCCTTTCATTCAGTCAGTAGCTTCAAACATTTCTGGTATATGAAAAACATGTTTTTCAATGGCAAAAATCAATGAATATTGCAAATGCACAAACAGTAATATCTCCACATTGCAAGGTGCAATTCTGAAATTTTTTGCTTTTTCCTGCTAATCCTAGCATGATAAAGAAGATTCAAAGAGAGTGAGATGCCAGCTCCTTTCATTCAGTCAGTAGCTTCAAACATTTCTGGTATATGAAAAACATGTTTTTCAATGGCAAAAATCAATGAATATTGTAAATGCACAAACAGTAATATCTCCACATTGCACGGTGCAATTCTGAAATTTTTAGCTTTTTCCTGTTAATCCTAGCATGATAAAGAAGATTCAAAGAGAGTGAGATGCCAGCTCCTTTCATTCAGTCATTAGCTTCAAACATTTCTGGTATATGAAAAACATGTTTTTCAATGGCAAAAATCAATGAATATTGTAAATGCACAAACAGTAATATCTCCACATTGCACGGTGCAATTCTGAAATTTTTAGCTTTTTCCTGTTAATCCTAGCATGATAAAGAAGATTCAAAGAGAGTGAGATGCCAGCTCCTTTCATTCAGTCAGTAGCTTCAAACATTTCTGGTATATGAAAAACATGTTTTTCAATGGCAAAAATCAATGAATATTGTAAATGCACAAACAGTAATATCTCCACATTGCAAGGTGCAATTCTGAAATTTTTTGCTTTTTCCTGCTAATCCTAGCATGATAAAGAAGATTCAAAGAGAGTGAGATGCCAGCTCCTTTCATTCAGTCAGTAGCTTCAAACATTTCTGGTATATGAAAAACATGTTTTTCAATGGCAAAAATCAATGAATATTGTAAATGCACAAACAGTAATATCTCCACATTGCAAGGTGCAATTCTGAAATTTTTTGCTTTTTCCTGCTAATCCTAGCATGATAAAGAAGATTCAAAGAGAGTGAGATGCCAGCTCCTTTCATTCAGTCAGTAGCTTCAAACATTTCTGGTATATGAAAAACATGTTTTTCAATGGCAAAAATCAATGAATATTGTAAATGCACAAACAGTAATATCTCCACATTGCACGGTGCAATTCTGAAATTTTTAGCTTTTTCCTGTTAATCCTAGCATGATAAAGAAGATTGAAAGAGAGTGAGATGCCAGCTCCTTTCATTCAGTCAGTAGCTTCAAACATTTCTGGTATATGAAAAACATGTTTTTCAATGGCAAAAATCAATGAATATTGTAAATGCACAAACAGTAATATCTCCACATTGCAAGGTGCAATTCTGAAATTTTTTGCTTTTTCCTGTTAATCCTAGCATGATAAAGAAGATTCAAAGAGAGTGAGATGCCAGCTCCTTTCATTCAGTCAGTAGCTTCAAACATTTCTGGTATATGAAAAACATGTTTTTCAATGGCAAAAATCAATGAATATTGTAAATGCACAAACAGTAATATCTCCACATTGCAAGGTGCAATTCTGAAATTTTTTGCTTTTTCCTGCTAATCCTAGCATGATAAAGAAGATTCAAAGAGAGTGAGATGCCAGCTCCTTTCATTCAGTCAGTAGCTTCAAACATTTCTGGTATATGAAAAACATGTTTTTCAATGGCAAAAATCAATGAATATTGTAAATGCACAAACAGTAATATCTCCACATTGCACGGTGCAATTCTGAAATTTTTAGCTTTTTCCTGTTAATCCTAGCATGATAAAGAAGATTCAAAGAGAGTGAAATGCCAGCTCCTTTCATTCAGTCAGTAGCTTCAAACATTTCTGGTATATGAAAAACATGTTTTTCAATGGCAAAAATCAATGAATATTGTAAATGCACAAACAGTAATATCTCCACATTGCAAGGTGCAATTCTGAAATTTTTTGCTTTTTCCTGCTAATCCTAGCATGATAAAGAAGATTCAAAGAGAGTGAGATGCCAGCTCCTTTCATTCAGTCAGTAGCTTCAAACATTTCTGGTATATGAAAAACATGTTTTTCAATGGCAAAAATCAATGAATATTGTAAATGCACAAACAGTAATATCTCCACATTGCACGGTGCAATTCTGAAATTTTTAGCTTTTTCCTGTTAATCCTAGCATGATAAAGATTCAAAGAGAGTGAGATGCCAGCTCCTTTCATTCAGTCAGTAGCTTCAAACATTTCTGGTATATGAAAAACATGTTTTTCAATGGCAAAAATCAATGAATATTGTAAATGCACAAACAGTAATATCTCCACATTGCAAGGTGCAATTCTGAAATTTTTTGCTTTTTCCTGTTAATCCTAGCATGATAAAGATTCAAAGAGAGTGAGATGCCAGCTCCTTTCATTCAGTCAGTAGCTTCAAACATTTCTGGTATATGAAAAACATGTTTTTCAATGGCAAAAATCAATGAATATTGTAAATGCACAAACAGTAATATCTCCACATTGCACGGTGCAATTCTGAAATTTTTAGCTTTTTCCTGTTAATCCTAGCATGATAAAGAAGATTCAAAGAGAGTGAGATGCCAGCTCCTTTCATTCAGTCAGTAGCTTCAAACATTTCTGGTATATGAAAAACATGTTTTTCAATGGCAAAAATCAATGAATATTGTAAATGCAAAAACAGTAATATCTCCACATTGCAAGGTGCAATTCTGAAATGTTTTGCTTTTTCCTGTTAATCCTAGCATGATAAAGAAGATTCAAAGAGAGTGAGATGCCAGCTCCTTTCATTCAGTCAGTAGCTTCAAACATTTCTGGTATATGAAAAACATGTTTTTCAATGGCAAAAATCAATGAATATTGTAAATGCACAAACAGTAATATCTCCACATTGCAAGGTGCAATTCTGAAATTTTTTGCTTTTTCCTGCTAATCCTAGCATGATAAAGAAGATTCAAAGAGAGTGAGATGCCAGCTCCTTTCATTCAGTCAGTAGCTTCAAACATTTCTGGTATATGAAAAACATGTTTTTCAATGGCAAAAATCAATGAATATTGTAAATGCACAAACAGTAATATCTCCACATTGCAAGGTGCAATTCTGAAATTTTTTGCTTTTTCCTGCTAATCCTAGCATGATAAAGAAGATTCAAAGAGAGTGAGATGCCAGCTCCTTTCATTCAGTCAGTAGCTTCAAACATTTCTGGTATATGAAAAACATGTTTTTCAATGGCAAAAATCAATGAATATTGTAAATGCACAAACAGTAATATCTCCACATTGCACGGTGCAATTCTGAAATTTTTAGCTTTTTCCTGTTAATCCTAGCATGATAAAGAAGATTCAAAGAGAGTGAGATGCCAGCTCCTTTCATTCAGTCAGTAGCTTCAAACATTTCTGGTATATGAAAAACATGTTTTTCAATGGCAAAAATCAATGAATATTGTAAATGCACAAACAGTAATATCTCCACATTGCAAGGTGCAATTCTGAAATTTTTTGCTTTTTCCTGTTAATCCTAGCATGATAAAGAAGATTCAAAGAGAGTGAGATGCCAGCTCCTTTCATTCAGTCAGTAGCTTCAAACATTTCTGGTATATGAAAAACATGTTTTTCAATGGCAAAAATCAATGAATATTGTAAATGCACAAACAGTAATATCTCCACATTGCAAGGTGCAATTCTGAAATTTTTTGCTTTTTCCTGCTAATCCTAGCATGATAAAGAAGATTCAAAGAGAGTGAGATGCCAGCTCCTTTCATTCAGTCAGTAGCTTCAAACATTTCTGGTATATGAAAAACATGTTTTTCAATGGCAAAAATCAATGAATATTGTAAATGCACAAACAGTAATATCTCCACATTGCACGGTGCAATTCTGAAATTTTTAGCTTTTTCCTGTTAATCCTAGCATGATAAAGAAGATTCAAAGAGAGTGAAATGCCAGCTCCTTTCATTCAGTCAGTAGCTTCAAACATTTCTGGTATATGAAAAACATGTTTTTCAATGGCAAAAATCAATGAATATTGTAAATGCACAAACAGTAATATCTCCACATTGCAAGGTGCAATTCTGAAATTTTTTGCTTTTTCCTGCTAATCCTAGCATGATAAAGAAGATTCAAAGAGAGTGAGATGCCAGCTCCTTTCATTCAGTCAGTAGCTTCAAACATTTCTGGTATATGAAAAACATGTTTTTCAATGGCAAAAATCAATGAATATTGTAAATGCACAAACAGTAATATCTCCACATTGCACGGTGCAATTCTGAAATTTTTAGCTTTTTCCTGTTAATCCTAGCATGATAAAGATTCAAAGAGAGTGAGATGCCAGCTCCTTTCATTCAGTCAGTAGCTTCAAACATTTCTGGTATATGAAAAACATGTTTTTCAATGGCAAAAATCAATGAATATTGTAAATGCACAAACAGTAATATCTCCACATTGCAAGGTGCAATTCTGAAATTTTTTGCTTTTTCCTGTTAATCCTAGCATGATAAAGATTCAAAGAGAGTGAGATGCCAGCTCCTTTCATTCAGTCAGTAGCTTCAAACATTTCTGGTATATGAAAAACATGTTTTTCAATGGCAAAAATCAATGAATATTGTAAATGCACAAACAGTAATATCTCCACATTGCAAGGTGCAATTCTGAAATTTTTTGCTTTTTCCTGCTAATCCTAGCATGATAAAGAAGATTCAAAGAGAGTGAGATGCCAGCTCCTTTCATTCAGTCAGTAGCTTCAAACATTTCTGGTATATGAAAAACATGTTTTTCAATGGCAAAAATCAATGAATATTGTAAATGCACAAACAGTAATATCTCCACATTGCACGGTGCAATTCTGAAATTTTTAGCTTTTTCCTGTTAATCCTAGCATGATAAAGAAGATTCAAAGAGAGTGAGATGCCAGCTCCTTTCATTCAGTCAGTAGCTTCAAACATTTCTGGTATATGAAAAACATGTTTTTCAATGGCAAAAATCAATGAATATTGTAAATGCACAAACAGTAATATCTCCACATTGCAAGGTGCAATTCTGAAATTTTTTGCTTTTTCCTGCTAATCCTAGCATGATAAAGAAGATTCAAAGAGAGTGAGATGCCAGCTCCTTTCATTCAGTCAGTAGCTTCAAACATTTCTGGTATATGAAAAACATGTTTTTCAATGGCAAAAATCAATGAATATTGTAAATGCACAAACAGTAATATCTCCACATTGCAAGGTGCAATTCTGAATTTTTTTGCTTTTTCCTGCTAATCCTAGCATGATAAAGAAGATTCAAAGAGAGATGCCAGCTCCTTTCATTCAGTCAGTAGCTTCAAACATTTCTGGTATATGAAAAACATGTTTTTCAATGGCAAAAATCAATGAATATTGTAAATGCACAAACAGTAATATCTCCACATTGCACGGTGCAATTCTGAAATTTTTAGCTTTTTCCTGTTAATCCTAGCATGATAAAGAAGATTCAAAGAGAGTGAGATGCCAGCTCCTTTCATTCAGTCAGTAGCTTCAAACATTTCTGGTATATGAAAAACATGTTTTTCAATGGCAAAAATCAATGAATATTGTAAATGCACAAACAGTAATATCTCCACATTGCAAGGTGCAATTCTGAAATTTTTTGCTTTTTCCTGTTAATCCTAGCATGATATAGAAGATTCAAAGAGAGTGAGATGCCAGCTCCTTTCATTCAGTCAGTAGCTTCAAACATTTCTGGTATATGAAAAACATGTTTTTCAATGGCAAAAATCAATGAATATTGTAAATGCACAAACAGTAATATCTCCACATTGCAAGGTGCAATTCTGAAATTTTTTGCTTTTTCCTGCTAATCCTAGCATGATAAAGAAGATTCAAAGAGAGTGAGATGCCAGCTCCTTTCATTCAGTCAGTAGCTTCAAACATTTCTGGTATATGAAAAACATGTTTTTCAATGGCAAAAATCAATGAATATTGTAAATGCACAAACAGTAATATCTCCACATTGCACGGTGCAATTCTGAAATTTTTAGCTTTTTCCTGTTAATCCTAGCATGATAAAGAAGATTCAAAGAGAGTGAGATGCCAGCTCCTTTCATTCAGTCAGTAGCTTCAAACATTTCTGGTATATGAAAAACATGTTTTTCAATGGCAAAAATCAATGAATATTGTAAATGCACAAACAGTAATATCTCCACATTGCAAGGTGCAATTCTGAAATTTTTTGCTTTTTCCTGCTAATCCTAGCATGATAAAGAAGATTCAAAGAGAGTGAGATGCCAGCTCCTTTCATTCAGTCAGTAGCTTCAAACATTTCTGGTATATGAAAAACATGTTTTTCAATGGCAAAAATCAATGAATATTGTAAATGCACAAACAGTAATATCTCCACATTGCACGGTGCAATTCTGAAATTTTTAGCTTTTTCCTGTTAATCCTAGCATGATAAAGAAGATTCAAAGAGAGTGAGATGCCAGCTCCTTTCATTCAGTCAGTAGCTTCAAACATTTCTGGTATATGAAAAATATGTTTTTCAATGGCAAAAATCAATGAATATTGTAAATGCACAAACAGTAATATCTCCACATTGCAAGGTGCAATTCTGAAATTTTTTGCTTTTTCCTGTTAATCCTAGCATGATAAAGAAGATTCAAAGAGAGTGAGATGCCAGCTCCTTTCATTCAGTCAGTAGCTTCAAACATTTCTGGTATATGAAAAACATGTTTTTCAATGGCAAAAATCAATGAATATTGTAAATGCACAAACAGTAATATCTCCACATTGCAAGGTGCAATTCTGAAATTTTTTGCTTTTTCCTGCTAATCCTAGCATGATAAAGAAGATTCAAAGAGAGTGAGATGCCAGCTCCTTTCATTCAGTCAGTAGCTTCAAACATTTCTGGTATATGAAAAACATGTTTTTCAATGGCAAAAATCAATGAATATTGTAAATGCACAAACAGTAATATCTCCACATTGCACGGTGCAATTCTGAAATTTTTAGCTTTTTCCTGTTAATCCTAGCATGATAAAGAAGATTCAAAGAGAGTGAGATGCCAGCTCCTTTCATTCAGTCAGTAGCTTCAAACATTTCTGGTATATGAAAAACATGTTTTTCAATGGCAAAAATCAATGAATATTGTAAATGCACAAACAGTAATATCTCCACATTGCAAGGTGCAATTCTGAAATTTTTTGCTTTTTCCTGCTAATCCTAGCATGATAAAGAAGATTCAAAGAGAGTGAGATGCCAGCTCCTTTCATTCAGTCAGTAGCTTCAAACATTTCTGGTATATGAAAAACATGTTTTTCAATGGCAAAAATCAATGAATATTGTAAATGCACAAACAGTAATATCTCCACATTGCAAGGTGCAATTCTGAAATTTTTTGCTTTTTCCTGCTAATCCTAGCATGATAAAGAAGATTCAAAGAGAGTGAGATGCCAGCTCCTTTCATTCAGTCAGTAGCTTCAAACATTTCTGGTATATGAAAAAAATGTTTTTCAATGGCAAAAATCAATGAATATTGTAAATGCACAAACAGTAATATCTCCACATTGCACGGTGCAATTCTGAAATTTTTAGCTTTTTCCTGTTAATCCTAGCATGATAAAGAAGATTCAAAGAGAGTGAGATGCCAGCTCCTTTCATTCAGTCAGTAGCTTCAAACATTTCTGGTATATGAAAAACATGTTTTTCAATGGCAAAAATCAATGAATATTGTAAATGCACAAACAGTAATATCTCCACATTGCAAGGTGCAATTCTGAAATTTTTTGCTTTTTCCTGCTAATCCTAGCATGATAAAGAAGATTCAAAGAGAGTGAGATGCCAGCTCCTTTCATTCAGTCAGTAGCTTCAAACATTTCTGGTATATGAAAAACATGTTTTTCAATGGCAAAAATCAATGAATATTGTAAATGCACAAACAGTAATATCTCCACATTGCACGGAGCAATTCTGAAATTTTTAGCTTTTTCCTGTTAATCCTAGCATGATAAAGAAGATTCAAAGAGAGTGAGATGCCAGCTCCTTTCATTCAGTCATTAGCTTCAAACATTTCTGGTATATGAAAAACATGTTTTTCAATGGCAAAAATCAATGAATATTGTAAATGCACAAACAGTAATATCTCCACATTGCACGGTGCAATTCTGAAATTTTTAGCTTTTTCCTGTTAATCCTAGCATGATAAAGAAGATTCAAAGAGAGTGAGATGCCAGCTCCTTTCATTCAGTCAGTAGCTTCAAACATTTCTGGTATATGAAAAACATGTTTTTCAATGGCAAAAATCAATGAATATTGTAAATGCACAAACAGTAATATCTCCACATTGCAAGGTGCAATTCTGAAATTTTTTGCTTTTTCCTGTTAATCCTAGCATGATAAAGAAGATTCAAAGAGAGTGAGATGCCAGCTCCTTTCATTCAGTCAGTAGCTTCAAACATTTCTGGTATATGAAAAACATGTTTTTCAATGGCAAAAATCAATGAATATTGTAAATGCACAAACAGTAATATCTCCACATTGCAAGGTGCAATTCTGAAATTTTTTGCTTTTTCCTGCTAATCCTAGCATGATAAAGAAGATTCAAAGAGAGTGAGATGCCAGCTCCTTTCATTCAGTCAGTAGCTTCAAACATTTCTGGTATATGAAAAACATGTTTTTCAATGGCAAAAATCAATGAATATTGTAAATGCACAAACAGTAATATCTCCACATTGCAAGGTGCAATTCTGAAATTTTTTGCTTTTTCCTGCTAATCCTAGCATGGTAAAGAAGATTCAAAGAGAGTGAGATGCCAGCTCCTTTCATTCAGTCAGTAGCTTCAAACATTTCTGGTATATGAAAAACATGTTTTTCAATGGCAAAAATCAATGAATATTGTAAATGCACAAACAGTAATATCTCCACATTGCACGGTGCAATTCTGAAATTTTTAGCTTTTTCCTGTTAATCCTAGCATGATAAAGAAGATTCAAAGAGAGTGAGATGCCAGCTCCTTTCATTCAGTCAGTAGCTTCAAACATTTCTGGTATATGAAAAACATGTTTTTCAATGGCAAAAATCAATGAATATTGTAAATGCACAAACAGTAATATCTCCACATTGCAAGGTGCAATTCTGAAATTTTTTGCTTTTTCCTGTTAATCCTAGCATGATAAAGAAGATTCAAAGAGAGTGAGATGCCAGCTCCTTTCATTCAGTCAGTAGCTTCAAACATTTCTGGTATATGAAAAACATGTTTTTCAATGGCAAAAATCAATGAATATTGTAAATGCACAAACAGTAATATCTCCACATTGCAAGGTGCAATTCTGAAATTTTTTGCTTTTTCCTGCTAATCCTAGCATGATAAAGAAGATTCAAAGAGAGTGAGATGCCAGCTCCTTTCATTCAGTCAGTAGCTTCAAACATTTCTGGTATATGAAAAACATGTTTTTCAATGGCAAAAATCAATGAATATTGTAAATGCACAAACAGTAATATCTCCACATTGCACGGTGCAATTCTGAAATTTTTAGCTTTTTCCTGTTAATCCTAGCATGATAAAGAAGATTCAAAGAGAGTGAGATGCCAGCTCCTTTCATTCAGTCAGTAGCTTCAAACATTTCTGGTATATGAAAAACATGTTTTTCAATGGCAAAAATCAATGAATATTGTAAATGCACAAACAGTAATATCTCCACATTGCAAGGTGCAATTCTGAAATTTTTTGCTTTTTCCTGCTAATCCTTGCATGATAAAGAAGATTCAAAGAGAGTGAGATGCCAGCTCCTTTCATTCAGTCAGTAGCTTCAAACATTTCTGGTATATGAAAAACATGTTTTTCAATGGCAAAAATCAATGAATATTGTAAATGCACAAACAGTAATATCTCCACATTGCACGGTGCAATTCTGAAATTTTTAGCTTTTTCCTGTTAATCCTAGCATGATAAAGAAGATTCAAAGAGAGTGAGATGCCAGCTCCTTTCATTCAGTCAGTAGCTTCAAACATTTCTGGTATATGAAAAACATGTTTTTCAATGGCAAAAATCAATGAATATTGTAAATGCACAAACAGTAATATCTCCACATTGCAAGGTGCAATTCTGAAATTTTTTGCTTTTTCCTGTTAATCCTAGCATGATAAAGAAGATTCAAAGAGAGTGAGATGCCAGCTCCTTTCATTCAGTCAGTAGCTTCAAACATTTCTGGTATATGAAAAACATGTTTTTCAATGGCAAAAATCAATGAATATTGTAAATGCACAAACAGTAATATCTCCACATTGCAAGGTGCAATTCTGAAATTTTTTGCTTTTTCCTGCTAATCCTAGCATGATAAAGAAGATTCAAAGAGAGTGAGATGCCAGCTCCTTTCATTCAGTCAGTAGCTTCAAACATTTCTGGTATATGAAAAACATATTTTTCAATGGCAAAAATCAATGAATATTGTAAATGCACAAACAGTAATATCTCCACATTGCATGGTGCAATTCTGAAATTTTTAGCTTTTTCCTGTTAATCCTAGCATGATAAAGAAGATTCAAAGAGAGTGAGATGCCAGCTCCTTTCATTCAGTCAGTAGCTTCAAACATTTCTGGTATATGAAAAACATGTTTTTCAATGGCAAAAATCAATGAATATTGTAAATGCACAAACAGTAATATCTCCACATTGCAAGGTGCAATTCTGAAATTTTTTGCTTTTTCCTGCTAATCCTAGCATGATAAAGAAGATTCAAAGAGAGTGAGATGCCAGCTCCTTTCATTCAGTCAGTAGCTTCAAACATTTCTGGTATATGAAAAACATGTTTTTCAATGGCAAAAATCAATGAATATTGTAAATGCACAAACAGTAATATCTCCACATTGCACGGTGCAATTCTGAAATTTTTAGCTTTTTCCTGTTAATCCTAGCATGATAAAGAAGATTCAAAGAGAGTGAGATGCCAGCTCCTTTCATTCAGTCAGTAGCTTCAAACATTTCTGGACGTTTTTCAATGGCAAAAATCAATGAATATTGTAAATGCACAAACAGTAATATCTCCACATTGCAAGGTGCAATTCTGAAATTTTTTGCTTTTTCCTGTTAATCCTAGCATGATAAAGAAGATTCAAAGAGAGTGAGATGCCAGCTCCTTTCATTCAGTCAGTAGCTTCAAACATTTCTGGTATATGAAAAACATGTTTTTCAATGGCAAAAATCAATGAATATTGTAAATGCACAAACAGTAATATCTCCACATTGCAAGGTGCAATTCTGAAATTTTTTGCTTTTTCCTGTTAATCCTAGCATGATAAAGAAGATTCAAAGAGAGTGAGATGCCAGCTCCTTTCATTCAGTCAGTAGCTTCAAACATTTCTGGTATATGAAAAACATGTTTTTCAATGGCAAAAATCAATGAATATTGTAAATGCACAAACAGTAATATCTCCACATTGCAAGGTGCAATTCTGAAATTTTTTGCTTTTTCCTGTTAATCCTAGCATGATAAAGAAGATTCAAAGAGAGTGAGATGCCAGCTCCTTTCATTCAGTCAGTAGCTTCAAACATTTCTGGTATATGAAAAACATGTTTTTCAATGGCAAAAATCAATGAATATTGTAAATGCACAAACAGTAATATCTCCACATTGCAAGGTGCAATTCTGAAATTTTTTGCTTTTTCCTGTTAATCCTAGCATGATAAAGAAGATTCAAAGAGAGTGAGATGCCAGCTCCTTTCATTCAGTCAGTAGCTTCAAACATTTCTGGTATATGAAAAATATGTTTTTCAATGGCAAAAATCAATGAATATTGTAAATGCACAAACAGTAATATCTCCTCATTGCAAGGTGCAATTCTGAAATTTTTTGCTTTTTCCTGTTAATCCTAGCATGATAAAGAAGATTCAAAGAGAGTGAGATGCCAGCTCCTTTCATTCAGTCAGTAGCTTCAAACATTTCTGGTATATGAAAAACATGTATTTCAATGGCAAAAATCAATGAATATTGTAAATGCACAAACAGTAATATCTCCACATTGCAAGGTGCAATTCTGAAATTTTTTGCTTTTTCCTGCTAATCCTAGCATGATAAAGAAGATTCAAAGAGAGTGAGATGCCAGCTCCTTTCATTCAGTCAGTAGCTTCAAACATTTCTGGTATATGAAAAACATGTTTTTCAATGGCAAAAATCAATGAATATTGTAAATGCACAAACAGTAATATCTCCACATTGCAAGGTGCAATTCTGAAATTTTTTGCTTTTTCCTGCTAATCCTAGCATGATAAAGAAGATTCAAAGAGAGTGAGATGCCAGCTCCTTTCATTCAGTCAGTAGCTTCAAACATTTCTGGTATATGAAAAACATGTTTTTCAATGGCAAAAATCAATGAATATTGTAAATGCACAAACAGTAATATCTCCACATTGCAAGGTGCAATTCTGAAATTTTTTGCTTTTTCCTGCTAATCCTAGCATGATAAAGAAGATTCAAAGAGAGTGAGATGCCAGCTCCTTTCATTCAGTCAGTAGCTTCAAACATTTCTGGTATATGAAAAACATGTTTTTCAATGGCAAAAATCAATGAATATTGTAAATGCACAAACAGTAATATCTCCACATTGCACGGTGCAATTCTGAAATTTTTAGCTTTTTCCTGTTAATCCTAGCATGATAAAGAAGATTCAAAGAGAGTGAGATGCCAGCTCCTTTCATTCAGTCAGTAGCTTCAAACATTTCTGGTATATGAAAAACATGTTTTTCAATGGCAAAAATCAATGAATATTGTAAATGCACAAACAGTAATATCTCCACATTGCAAGGTGCAATTCTGAAATTGTTTGCTTTTTCCTGCTAATCCTAGCATGATAAAGAAGATTCAAAGAGAGTGAGATGCCAGCTCCTTTCATTCAGTCAGTAGCTTCAAACATTTCTGGTATATGAAAAACATGTTTTTCAATGGCAAAAATCAATGAATATTGTAAATGCACAAACAGTAATATCTCCACATTGCACGGAGCAATTCTGAAATTTTTAGCTTTTTCCTGTTAATCCTAGCATGATAAAGAAGATTCAAAGAGAGTGAGATGCCAGCTCCTTTCATTCAGTCATTAGCTTCAAACATTTCTGGTATATGAAAAACATGTTTTTCAATGGCAAAAATCAATGAATATTGTAAATGCACAAACAGTAATATCTCCACATTGCACGGTGCAATTCTGAAATTTTTAGCTTTTTCCTGTTAATCCTAGCATGATAAAGAAGATTCAAAGAGAGTGAGATGCCAGCTCCTTTCATTCAGTCAGTAGCTTCAAACATTTCTGGTATATGAAAAACATGTTTTTCAATGGCAAAAATCAATGAATATTGTAAATGCACAAACAGTAATATCTCCACATTGCAAGGTGCAATTCTGAAATTTTTTGCTTTTTCCTGTTAATCCTAGCATGATAAAGAAGATTCAAAGAGAGTGAGATGCCAGCTCCTTTCATTCAGTCAGTAGCTTCAAACATTTCTGGTATATGAAAAACATGTTTTTCAATGGCAAAAATCAATGAATATTGTAAATGCACAAACAGTAATATCTCCACATTGCAAGGTGCAATTCTGAAATTTTTTGCTTTTTCCTGCTAATCCTAGCATGATAAAGAAGATTCAAAGAGAGTGAGATGCCAGCTCCTTTCATTCAGTCAGTAGCTTCAAACATTTCTGGTATATGAAAAACATGTTTTTCAATGGCAAAAATCAATGAATATTGTAAATGCACAAACAGTAATATCTCCACATTGCAAGGTGCAATTCTGAAATTTTTTGCTTTTTCCTGCTAATCCTAGCATGATAAAGAAGATTCAAAGAGAGTGAGATGCCAGCTCCTTTCATTCAGTCAGTAGCTTCAAACATTTCTGGTATATGAAAAACATGTTTTTCAATGGCAAAAATCAATGAATATTGTAAATGCACAAACAGTAATATCTCCACATTGCACGGTGCAATTCTGAAATTTTTAGCTTTTTCCTGTTAATCCTAGCATGATAAAGAAGATTCAAAGAGAGTGAGATGCCAGCTCCTTTCATTCAGTCAGTAGCTTCAAACATTTCTGGTATATGAAAAACATGTTTTTCAATGGCAAAAATCAATGAATATTGTAAATGCACAAACAGTAATATCTCCACATTGCAAGGTGCAATTCTGAAATTTTTTGCTTTTTCCTGTTAATCCTAGCATGATAAAGAAGATTCAAAGAGAGTGAGATGCCAGCTCCTTTCATTCAGTCAGTAGCTTCAAACATTTCTGGTATATGAAAAACATGTTTTTCAATGGCAAAAATCAATGAATATTGTAAATGCACAAACAGTAATATCTCCACATTGCAAGGTGCAATTCTGAAATTTTTTGCTTTTTCCTGCTAATCCTAGCATGATAAAGAAGATTCAAAGAGAGTGAGATGCCAGCTCCTTTCATTCAGTCAGTAGCTTCAAACATTTCTGGTATATGAAAAACATGTTTTTCAATGGCAAAAATCAATGAATATTGTAAATGCACAAACAGTAATATCTCCACATTGCACGGTGCAATTCTGAAATTTTTAGCTTTTTCCTGTTAATCCTAGCATGATAAAGAAGATTCAAAGAGAGTGAGATGCCAGCTCCTTTCATTCAGTCAGTAGCTTCAAACATTTCTGGTATATGAAAAACATGTTTTTCAATGGCAAAAATCAATGAATATTGTAAATGCACAAACAGTAATATCTCCACATTGCAAGGTGCAATTCTGAAATTTTTTGCTTTTTCCTGCTAATCCTAGCATGATAAAGAAGATTCAAAGAGAGTGAGATGCCAGCTCCTTTCATTCAGTCAGTAGCTTCAAACATTTCTGGTATATGAAAAACATGTTTTTCAATGGCAAAAATCAATGAATATTGTAAATGCACAAACAGTAATATCTCCACATTGCACGGTGCAATTCTGAAATTTTTAGCTTTTTCCTGTTAATCCTAGCATGATAAAGAAGATTCAAAGAGAGTGAGATGCCAGCTCCTTTCATTCAGTCAGTAGCTTCAAACATTTCTGGTATATGAAAAACATGTTTTTCAATGGCAAAAATCAATGAATATTGTAAATGCACAAACAGTAATATCTCCACATTGCAAGGTGCAATTCTGAAATTTTTTGCTTTTTCCTGTTAATCCTAGCATGATAAAGAAGATTCAAAGAGAGTGAGATGCCAGCTCCTTTCATTCAGTCAGTAGCTTCAAACATTTCTGGTATATGAAAAACATGTTTTTCAATGGCAAAAATCAATGAATATTGTAAATGCACAAACAGTAATATCTCCACATTGCAAGGTGCAATTCTGAAATTTTTTGCTTTTTCCTGCTAATCCTAGCATGATAAAGAAGATTCAAAGAGAGTGAGATGCCAGCTCCTTTCATTCAGTCAGTAGCTTCAAACATTTCTGGTATATGAAAAACATATTTTTCAATGGCAAAAATCAATGAATATTGTAAATGCACAAACAGTAATATCTCCACATTGCACGGTGCAATTCTGAAATTTTTAGCTTTTTCCTGTTAATCCTAGCATGATAAAGAAGATTCAAAGAGAGTGAGATGCCAGCTCCTTTCATTCAGTCAGTAGCTTCAAACATTTCTGGTATATGAAAAACATGTTTTTCAATGGCAAAAATCAATGAATATTGTAAATGCACAAACAGTAATATCTCCACATTGCAAGGTGCAATTCTGAAATTTTTTGCTTTTTCCTGCTAATCCTAGCATGATAAAGAAGATTCAAAGAGAGTGAGATGCCAGCTCCTTTCATTCAGTCAGTAGCTTCAAACATTTCTGGTATATGAAAAACATGTTTTTCAATGGCAAAAATCAATGAATATTGTAAATGCACAAACAGTAATATCTCCACATTGCACGGTGCAATTCTGAAATTTTTAGCTTTTTCCTTTTAATCCTAGCATGATAAAGAAGATTCAAAGAGAGTGAGATGCCAGCTCCTTTCATTCAGTCAGTAGCTTCAAACATTTCTGGACGTTTTTCAATGGCAAAAATCAATGAATATTGTAAATGCACAAACAGTAATATCTCCACATTGCAAGGTGCAATTCTGAAATTTTTTGCTTTTTCCTGTTAATCCTAGCATGATAAAGAAGATTCAAAGAGAGTGAGATGCCAGCTCCTTTCATTCAGTCAGTAGCTTCAAACATTTCTGGTATATGAAAAACATGTTTTTCAATGGCAAAAATCAATGAATATTGTAAATGCACAAACAGTAATATCTCCACATTGCAAGGTGCAATTCTGAAATTTTTTGCTTTTTCCTGTTAATCCTAGCATGATAAAGAAGATTCAAAGAGAGTGAGATGCCAGCTCCTTTCATTCAGTCAGTAGCTTCAAACATTTCTGGTATATGAAAAACATGTTTTTCAATGGCAAAAATCAATGAATATTGTAAATGCACAAACAGTAATATCTCCACATTGCAAGGTGCAATTCTGAAATTTTTTGCTTTTTCCTGCTAATCCTAGCATGATAAAGAAGATTCAAAGAGAGTGAGATGCCAGCTCCTTTCATTCAGTCAGTAGCTTCAAACATTTCTGGTATATGAAAAACATGTTTTTCAATGGCAAAAATCAATGAATATTGTAAATGCACAAACAGTAATATCTCCACATTGCACGGTGCAATTCTGAAATTTTTAGCTTTTTCCTGTTAATCCTAGCATGATAAAGAAGATTCAAAGAGAGTGAGATGCCAGCTCCTTTCATTCAGTCAGTAGCTTCAAACATTTCTGGTATATGAAAAACATGTTTTTCAATGGCAAAAATCAATGAATATTGTAAATGCACAAACAGTAATATCTCCACATTGCAAGGTGCAATTCTGAAATTGTTTGCTTTTTCCTGCTAATCCTAGCATGATAAAGAAGATTCAAAGAGAGTGAGATGCCAGCTCCTTTCATTCAGTCAGTAGCTTCAAACATTTCTGGTATATGAAAAACATGTTTTTCAATGGCAAAAATCAATGAATATTGTAAATGCACAAACAGTAATATCTCCACATTGCACGGTGCAATTCTGAAATTTTTAGCTTTTTCCTGTTAATCCTAGCATGATAAAGAAGATTCAAAGAGAGTGAGATGCCAGCTCCTTTCATTCAGTCAGTAGCTTCAAACATTTCTGGTATATGAAAAACATGTTTTTCAATGGCAAAAATCAATGAATATTGTAAATGCACAAACAGTAATATCTCCACATTGCAAGGTGCAATTCTGAAATTTTTAGCTTTTTCCTGTTAATCCTAGCATGATAAAGAAGATTCAAAGAGAGTGAGATGCCAGCTCCTTTCATTCAGTCAGTAGCTTCAAACATTTCTGGTATATGAAAAACATGTTTTTCAATGGCAAAAATCAATGAATATTGTAAATGCACAAACAGTAATATCTCCACATTGCAAGGTGCAATTCTGAAATTTTTTGCTTTTTCCTGCTAATCCTAGCATGATAAAGATTCAAAGAGAGTGAGATGCCAGCTCCTTTCATTCAGTCAGTAGCTTCAAACATTTCTGGTATATGAAAAACATGTTTTTCAATGGCAAAAATCAATGAATATTGTAAATGCACAAACAGTAATATCTCCACATTGCACGGTGCAATTCTGAAATTTTTAGCTTTTTCCTGTTAATCCTAGCATGATAAAGAAGATTCAAAGAGAGTGAGATGCCAGCTCCTTTCATTCAGTCAGTAGCTTCAAACATTTCTGGTATATGAAAAACATGTTTTTCAATGGCAAAAATCAATGAATATTGTAAATGCACAAACAGTAATATCTCCACATTGCAAGGTGCAATTCTGAAATTTTTTGCTTTTTCCTGCTAATCCTAGCATGATAAAGAAGATTCAAAGAGAGTGAGATGCCAGCTCCTTTCATTCAGTCAGTAGCTTCAAACATTTCTGGTATATGAAAAACATGTTTTTCAATGGCAAAAATCAATGAATATTGTAAATGCACAAACAGTAATATCTCCACATTGCACGGTGCAATTCTGAAATTTTTAGCTTTTTCCTGTTAATCCTAGCATGATAAAGAAGATTCAAAGAGAGTGAGATGCCAGCTCCTTTCATTCAGTCAGTAGCTTCAAACATTTCTGGTATATGAAAAACATGTTTTTCAATGGCAAAAATCAATGAATATTGTAAATGCACAAACAGTAATATCTCCACATTGCAAGGTGCAATTCTGAAATTTTTTGCTTTTTCCTGTTAATCCTAGCATGATAAAGAAGATTCAAAGAGAGTGAGATGCCAGCTCCTTTCATTCAGTCAGTAGCTTCAAACATTTCTGGTATATGAAAAACATGTTTTTCAATGGCAAAAATCAATGAATATTGTAAATGCACAAACAGTAATATCTCCACATTGCAAGGTGCAATTCTGAAATTTTTTGCTTTTTCCTGCTAATCCTAGCATGATAAAGAAGATTCAAAGAGAGTGAGATGCCAGCTCCTTTCATTTAGTCAGTAGCTTCAAACATTTCTGGTATATGAAAAACATGTTTTTCAATGGCAAAAATCAATGAATATTGTAAATGCACAAACAGTAATATCTCCACATTGCACGGTGCAATTCTGAAATTTTTAGCTTTTTCCTGTTAATCCTAGCATGATAAAGAAGATTCAAAGAGAGTGAGATGCCAGCTCCTTTCATTCAGTCAGTAGCTTCAAACATTTCTGGTATATGAAAAACATGTTTTTCAATGGCAAAAATCAATGAATATTGTAAATGCACAAACAGTAATATCTCCACATTGCAAGGTGCAATTCTGAAATTTTTTGCTTTTTCCTGCTAATCCTAGCATGATAAAGAAGATTCAAAGAGAGTGAGATGCCAGCTCCTTTCATTCAGTCAGTAGCTTCAAACATTTCTGGTATATGAAAAACATGTTTTTCAATGGCAAAAATCAATGAATATTGTAAATGCACAAACAGTAATATCTCCACATTGCACGGTGCAATTCTGAAATTTTTAGCTTTTTCCTGTTAATCCTAGCATGATAAAGAAGATTCAAAGAGAGTGAGATGCCAGCTCCTTTCATTCAGTCAGTAGCTTCAAACATTTCTGGTATATGAAAAACATGTTTTTCAATGGCAAAAATCAATGAATATTGTAAATGCACAAACAGTAATATCTCCACATTGCAAGGTGCAATTCTGAAATTTTTTGCTTTTTCCTGTTAATCCTAGCATGATAAAGAAGATTCAAAGAGAGTGAGATGCCAGCTCCTTTCATTCAGTCAGTAGCTTCAAACATTTCTGGTATATGAAAAACATGTTTTTCAATGGCAAAAATCAATGAATATTGTAAATGCACAAACAGTAATATCTCCACATTGCAAGGTGCAATTCTGAAATTTTTTGCTTTTTCCTGCTAATCCTAGCATGATAAAGAAGATTCAAAGAGAGTGAGATGCCAGCTCCTTTCATTCAATCAGTAGCTTCAAACATTTCTGGTATATGAAAAACATATTTTTCAATGGCAAAAATCAATGAATATTGTAAATGCACAAACAGTAATATCTCCACATTGCACGGTGCAATTCTGAAATTTTTAGCTTTTTCCTGTTAATCCTAGCATGATAAAGAAGATTCAAAGAGAGTGAGATGCCAGCTCCTTTCATTCAGTCAGTAGCTTCAAACATTTCTGGACGTTTTTCAATGGCAAAAATCAATGAATATTGTAAATGCACAAACAGTAATATCTCCACATTGCAAGGTGCAATTCTGAAATTTTTTGCTTTTTCCTGTTAATCCTAGCATGATAAAGAAGATTCAAAGAGAGTGAGATGCCAGCTCCTTTCATTCAGTCAGTAGCTTCAAACATTTCTGGTATATGAAAAACATGTTTTTCAATGGCAAAAATCAATGAATATTGTAAATGCACAAACAGTAATATCTCCACATTGCAAGGTGCAATTCTGAAATTTTTTGCTTTTTCCTGTTAATCCTAGCATGATAAAGAAGATTCAAAGAGAGTGAGATGCCAGCTCCTTTCATTCAGTCAGTAGCTTCAAACATTTCTGGTATATGAAAAACATGTTTTTCAATGGCAAAAATCAATGAATATTGTAAATGCACAAACAGTAATATCTCCACATTGCAAGGTGCAATTCTGAAATTGTTTGCTTTTTCCTGCTAATCCTAGCATGATAAAGAAGATTCAAAGAGAGTGAGATGCCAGCTCCTTTCATTCAGTCAGTAGCTTCAAACATTTCTGGTATATGAAAAACATGTTTTTCAATGGCAAAAATCAATGAATATTGTAAATGCACAAACAGTAATATCTCCACATTGCACGGTGCAATTCTGAAATTTTTAGCTTTTTCCTGTTAATCCTAGCATGATAAAGAAGATTCAAAGAGAGTGAGATGCCAGCTCCTTTCATTCAGTCAGTAGCTTCAAACATTTCTGGTATATGAAAAACATGTTTTTCAATGGCAAAAATCAATGAATATTGTAAATGCACAAACAGTAATATCTCCACATTGCAAGGTGCAATTCTGAAATTTTTAGCTTTTTCCTGTTAATCCTAGCATGATAAAGAAGATTCAAAGAGAGTGAGATGCCAGCTCCTTTCATTCAGTCAGTAGCTTCAAACATTTCTGGTATATGAAAAACATGTTTTTCAATGGCAAAAATCAATGAATATTGTAAATGCACAAACAGTAATATCTCCACATTGCAAGGTGCAATTCTGAAATTTTTTGCTTTTTCCTGCTAATCCTAGCATGATAAAGATTCAAAGAGAGTGAGATGCCAGCTCCTTTCATTCAGTCAGTAGCTTCAAACATTTCTGGTATATGAAAAACATGTTTTTCAATGGCAAAAATCAATGAATATTGTAAATGCACAAACAGTAATATCTCCACATTGCACGGTGCAATTCTGAAATTTTTAGCTTTTTCCTGTTAATCCTAGCATGATAAAGAAGATTCAAAGAGAGTGAGATGCCAGCTCCTTTCATTCAGTCAGTAGCTTCAAACATTTCTGGTATATGAAAAACATGTTTTTCAATGGCAAAAATCAATGAATATTGTAAATGCACAAACAGTAATATCTCCACATTGCAAGGTGCAATTCTGAAATTTTTTGCTTTTTCCTGCTAATCCTAGCATGATAAAGAAGATTCAAAGAGAGTGAGATGCCAGCTCCTTTCATTCAGTCAGTAGCTTCAAACATTTCTGGTATATGAAAAACATGTTTTTCAATGGCAAAAATCAATGAATATTGTAAATGCACAAACAGTAATATCTCCACATTGCACGGTGCAATTCTGAAATTTTTAGCTTTTTCCTGTTAATCCTAGCATGATAAAGAAGATTCAAAGAGAGTGAGATGCCAGCTCCTTTCATTCAGTCAGTAGCTTCAAACATTTCTGGTATATGAAAAACATGTTTTTCAATGGCAAAAATCAATGAATATTGTAAATGCACAAACAGTAATATCTCCACATTGCAAGGTGCAATTCTGAAATTTTTTGCTTTTTCCTGTTAATCCTAGCATGATAAAGAAGATTCAAAGAGAGTGAGATGCCAGCTCCTTTCATTCAGTCAGTAGCTTCAAACATTTCTGGTATATGAAAAACATGTTTTTCAATGGCAAAAATCAATGAATATTGTAAATGCACAAACAGTAATATCTCCACATTGCAAGGTGCAATTCTGAAATTTTTTGCTTTTTCCTGCTAATCCTAGCATGATAAAGAAGATTCAAAGAGAGTGAGATGCCAGCTCCTTTCATTCAGTCAGTAGCTTCAAACATTTCTGGTATATGAAAAACATGTTTTTCAATGGCAAAAATCAATGAATATTATAAATGCACAAACAGTAATATCTCCACATTGCACGGTGCAATTCTGAAATTTTTAGCTTTTTCCTGTTAATCCTAGCATGATAAAGAAGATTCAAAGAGAGTGAGATGCCAGCTCCTTTCATTCAGTCAGTAGCTTCAAACATTTCTGGTATATGAAAAACATGTTTTTCAATGGCAAAAATCAATGAATATTGTAAATGCACAAACAGTAATATCTCCACATTGCAAGGTGCAATTCTGAAATTTTTTGCTTTTTCCTGCTAATCCTAGCATGATAAAGAAGATTCAAAGAGAGTGAGATGCCAGCTCCTTTCATTCAGTCAGTAGCTTCAAACATTTCTGGTATATGAAAAACATGTTTTTCAATGGCAAAAATCAATGAATATTGTAAATGCACAAACAGTAATATCTCCACATTGCACGGTGTAATTCTGAAATTTTTAGCTTTTTCCTGTTAATCCTAGCATGATAAAGAAGATTCAAAGAGAGTGAGATGCCAGCTCCTTTCATTCAGTCAGTAGCTTCAAACATTTCTGGTATATGAAAAACATGTTTTTCAATGGCAAAAATCAATGAATATTGTAAATGCACAAACAGTAATATCTCCACATTGCAAGGTGCAATTCTGAAATTTTTTGCTTTTTCCTGTTAATCCTAGCATGATAAAGAAGATTCAAAGAGAGTGAGATGCCAGCTCCTTTCATTCAGTCAGTAGCTTCAAACATTTCTGGTATATGAAAAACATGTTTTTCAATGGCAAAAATCAATGAATATTGTAAATGCACAAACAGTAATATCTCCACATTGCAAGGTGCAATTCTGAAATTTTTTGCTTTTTCCTGCTAATCCTAGCATGATAAAGAAGATTCAAAGAGAGTGAGATGCCAGCTCCTTTCATTCAGTCAGTAGCTTCAAACATTTCTGGTATAAGAAAAACATGTTTTTCAATGGCAAAAATCAATGAATATTGTAAATGCACAAACAGTAATATCTCCACATTGCAAGGTGCAATTCTGAAATTTTTTGCTTTTTCCTGCTAATCCTAGCATGATAAAGAAGATTCAAAGAGAGTGAGATGCCAGCTCCTTTCATTCAGTCAGTAGCTTCAAACATTTCTGGTATATGAAAAACATGTTTTTCAATGGCAAAAATCAATGAATATTGTAAATGCACAAACAGTAATATCTCCACATTGCACGGTGCAATTCTGAAATTTTTAGCTTTTTCCTGTTAATCCTAGCATGATAAAGAAGATTCAAAGAGAGTGAGATGCCAGCTCCTTTCATTCAGTCAGTAGCTTCAAACATTTCTGGTATATGAAAAACATGTTTTTCAATGGCAAAAATCAATGAATATTGTAAATGCACAAACAGTAATATCTCCACATTGCAAGGTGCAATTCTGAAATTTTTTGCTTTTTCCTGCTAATCCTAGCATGATAAAGAAGATTCAAAGAGAGTGAGATGCCAGCTCCTTTCATTCAGTCAGTAGCTTCAAACATTTCTGGTATATGAAAAACATGTTTTTCAATGGCAAAAATCAATGAATATTGTAAATGCACAAACAGTAATATCTCCACATTGCACGGTGCAATTCTGAAATTTTTAGCTTTTTCCTGTTAATCCTAGCATGATAAAGAAGATTCAAAGAGAGTGAGATGCCAGCTCCTTTCATTCAGTCAGTAGCTTCAAACATTTCTGGTATATGAAAAACATGTTTTTCAATGGCAAAAATCAATGAATATTGTAAATGCACAAACAGTAATATCTCCACATTGCAAGGTGCAATTCTGAAATTTTTTGCTTTTTCCTGTTAATCCTAGCATGATAAAGAAGATTCAAAGAGAGTGAGATTCCAGCTCCTTTCATTCAGTCAGTAGATTCAAACATTTCTGGTATATGAAAAACATGTTTTTCAATGGCAAAAATCAATGAATATTGTAAATGCACAAACAGTAATATCTCCACATTGCAAGGTGCAATTCTGAAATTTTTTGCTTTTTCCTGCTAATCCTAGCATGATAAAGAAGATTCAAAGAGAGTGAGATGCCAGCTCCTTTCATTCAGTCAGTAGCTTCAAACATTTCTGGTATATGAAAAACATGTTTTTCAATGGCAAAAATCAATGAATATTGTAAATGCACAAACAGTAATATCTCCACATTGCACGGTGCAATTCTGAAATTTTTAGCTTTTTCCTGTTAATCCTAGCATGATAAAGAAGATTCAAAGAGAGTGAGATGCCAGCTCCTTTCATTCAGTCAGTAGCTTCAAACATTTCTGGTATATGAAAAACATGTTTTTCAATGGCAAAAATCAATGAATATTGTAAATGCACAAACAGTAATATCTCCACATTGCAAGGTGCAATTCTGAAATTTTTTGCTTTTTCCTGCTAATCCTAGCATGATAAAGAAGATTCAAAGAGAGTGAGATGCCAGCTCCTTTCATTCAGTCAGTAGCTTCAAACATTTCTGGTATATGAAAAACATGTTTTTCAATGGCAAAAATCAATGAATATTGTAAATGCACAAACAGTAATATCTCCACATTGCACGGTGCAATTCTGAAATTTTTAGCTTTTTCCTGTTAATCCTAGCATGATAAAGAAGATTCAAAGAGAGTGAGATGCCAGCTCCTTTCATTCAGTCAGTAGCTTCAAACATTTCTGGTATATGAAAAACATGTTTTTCAATGGCAAAAATCAATGAATATTGTAAATGCACAAACAGTAATATCTCCACATTGCAAGGTGCAATTGTGAAATTTTTTGCTTTTTCCTGTTAATCCTAGCATGATAAAGAAGATTCAAAGAGAGTGAGATGCCAGCTCCTTTCATTCAGTCAGTAGCTTCAAACATTTCTGGTATATGAAAAACATGTTTTTCAATGGCAAAAATCAATGAATATTGTAAATGCACAAACAGTAATATCTCCACATTGCAAGGTGCAATTCTGAAATTTTTTGCTTTTTCCTGCTAATCCTAGCATGATAAAGAAGATTCAAAGAGAGTGAGATGCCAGCTCCTTTCATTCAGTCAGTAGCTTCAAACATTTCTGGTATATGAAAAACATGTTTTTCAATGGCAAAAATCAATGAATATTGTAAATGCACAAACAGTAATATCTCCACATTGCACGGTGCAATTCTGAAATTTTTAGCTTTTTCCTGTTAATCCTAGCATGATAAAGAAGATTCAAAGAGAGTGAGATGCCAGCTCCTTTCATTCAGTCAGTAGCTTCAAACATTTCTGGTATATGAAAAACATGTTTTTCAATGGCAAAAATCAATGAATATTGTAAATGCACAAACAGTAATATCTCCACATTGCAAGGTGCAATTCTGAAATTTTTTGCTTTTTCCTGCTAATCCTAGCATGATAAAGAAGATTCAAAGAGAGTGAGATGCCAGCTCCTTTCATTCAGTCAGTAGCTTCAAACATTTCTGGTATATGAAAAACATGTTTTTCAATGGCAAAAATCAATGAATATTGTAAATGCACAAACAGTAATATCTCCACATTGCACGGTGCAATTCTGAAATTTTTAGCTTTTTCCTGTTAATCCTAGCATGATAAAGAAGATTCAAAGAGAGTGAGATGCCAGCTCCTTTCATTCAGTCAGTAGCTTCAAACATTTCTGGTATATGAAAAACATGTTTTTCAATGGCAAAAATCAATGAATATTGTAAATGCACAAACAGTAATATCTCCACATTGCAAGGTGCAATTCTGAAATTTTTTGCTTTTTCCTGTTAATCCTAGCATGATAAAGAAGATTCAAAGAGAGTGAGATGCCAGCTCCTTTCATTCAGTCAGTAGCTTCAAACATTTCTGGTATATGAAAAACATGTTTTTCAATGGCAAAAATCAATGAATATTGTAAATGCACAAACAGTAATATCTCCACATTGCAAGGTGCAATTCTGAAATTTTTTGCTTTTTCCTGCTAATCCTAGCATGATAAAGAAGATTCAAAGAGAGTGAGATGCCAGCTCCTTTCATTCAGTCAGTAGCTTCAAACATTTCTGGTATATGAAAAACATGTTTTTCAATGGCAAAAATCAATGAATATTGTAAATGCACAAACAGTAATATCTCCACATTGCAAGGTGCAATTCTGAAATTTTTTGCTTTTTCCTGCTAATCCTAGCATGATAAAGAAGATTCAAAGAGAGTGAGATGCCAGCTCCTTTCATTCAGTCAGTAGCTTCAAACATTTCTGGTATATGAAAAACATGTTTTTCAATGGCAAAAATCAATGAATATTGTAAATGCACAAACAGTAATATCTCCACATTGCAAGGTGCAATTCTGAAATTTTTTGCTTTTTCCTGCTAATCCTAGCATGATAAAGAAGATTCAAAGAGAGTGAGATGCCAGCTCCTTTCATTCAGTCAGTAGCTTCAAACATTTCTGGTATATGAAAAACATGTTTTTCAATGGCAAAAATCAATGAATATTGTAAATGCACAAACAGTAATATCTCCACATTGCAAGGTGCAATTCTGAAATTTTTTGCTTTTTCCTGCTAATCCTAGCATGATAAAGAAGATTCAAAGAGAGTGAGATGCCAGCTCCTTTCATTCAGTCAGTAGCTTCAAACATTTCTGGTATATGAAAAACATGTTTTTCAATGGCAAAAATCAATGAATATTGTAAATGCACAAACAGTAATATCTCCACATTGCACGGTGCAATTCTGAAATTTTTAGCTTTTTCCTGTTAATCCTAGCATGATAAAGAAGATTCAAAGAGAGTGAGATGCCAGCTCCTTTCATTCAGTCAGTAGCTTCAAACATTTCTGGTATATGAAAAACATGTTTTTCAATGGCAAAAATCAATGAATATTGTAAATGCACAAACAGTAATATCTCCACATTGCAAGGTGCAATTCTGAAATTTTTTGCTTTTTCCTGCTAATCCTAGCATGATAAAGAAGATTCAAAGAGAGTGAGATGCCAGCTCCTTTCATTCAGTCAGTAGCTTCAAACATTTCTGGTATATGAAAAACATGTTTTTCAATGGCAAAAATCAATGAATATTGTAAATGCACAAACAGTAATATCTCCACATTGCAAGGTGCAATTCTGAAATTTTTTGCTTTTTCCTGCTAATCCTAGCATGATAAAGAAGATTCAAAGAGAGTGAGATGCCAGCTCCTTTCATTCAGTCAGTAGCTTCAAACATTTCTGGTATATGAAAAACATGTTTTTCAATGGCAAAAATCAATGAATATTGTAAATGCACAAACAGTAATATCTCCACATTGCACGGTGCAATTCTGAAATTTTTAGCTTTTTCCTGTTAATCCTAGCATGATAAAGAAGATTCAAAGAGAGTGAGATGCCAGCTCCTTTCATTCAGTCAGTAGCTTCAAACATTTCTGGTATATGAAAAACATGTTTTTCAATGGCAAAAATCAATGAATATTGTAAATGCACAAACAGTAATATCTCCACATTGCAAGGTGCAATTCTGAAATTTTTTGCTTTTTCCTGCTAATCCTAGCATGATAAAGAAGATTCAAAGAGAGTGAGATGCCAGCTCCTTTCATTCAGTCAGTAGCTTCAAACATTTCTGGTATATGAAAAACATGTTTTCCAATGGCAAAAATCAATGAATATTGTAAATGCACAAACAGTAATATCTCCACATTGCACGGTGCAATTCTGAAATTTTTAGTTTTTTCCTGTTAATCCTAGCATGATAAAGAAGATTCAAAGAGAGTGAGATGCCAGCTCCTTTCATTCAGTCAGTAGCTTCAAACATTTCTGGTATATGAAAAACATGTTTTTCAATGGCAAAAATCAATGAATATTGTAAATGCACAAACAGTAATATCTCCACATTGCAAGGTGCAATTCTGAAATTTTTTGCTTTTTCCTGTTAATCCTAGCATGATAAAGAAGATTCAAAGAGAGTGAGATGCCAGCTCCTTTCATTCAGTCAGTAGCTTCAAACATTTCTGGTATATGAAAAACATGTTTTTCAATGGCAAAAATCAATGAATATTGTAAATGCACAAACAGTAATATCTCCACATTGCAAGGTGCAATTCTGAAATTTTTTGCTTTTTCCTGTTAATCCTAGCATGATAAAGAAGATTCAAAGAGAGTGAGATGCCAGCTCCTTTCATTCAGTCAGTAGCTTCAAACATTTCTGGTATATGAAAAACATGTTTTTCAATGGCAAAAATCAATGAATATTGTAAATGCACAAACAGTAATATCTCCACATTGCAAGGTGCAATTCTGAAATTTTTTGCTTTTTCCTGCTAATCCTAGCATGATAAAGAAGATTCAAAGAGAGTGAGATGCCAGCTCCTTTCATTCAGTCAGTAGCTTCAAACATTTCTGGTATATGAAAAACATGTTTTTCAATGGCAAAAATCAATGAATATTGTAAATGCACAAACAGTAATATCTCCACATTGCACGGTGCAATTCTGAAATTTTTAGCTTTTTCCTGTTAATCCTAGCATGATAAAGAAGATTCAAAGAGAGTGAGATGCCAGCTCCTTTCATTCAGTCAGTAGCTTCAAACATTTCTGGTATATGAAAAACATGTTTTTCAATGGCAAAAATCAATGAATATTGTAAATGCACAAACAGTAATATCTCCACATTGCAAGGTGCAATTCTGAAATTTTTTGCTTTTTCCTGCTAATCCTAGCATGATAAAGAAGATTCAAAGAGAGTGAGATGCCAGCTCCTTTCATTCAGTCAGTAGCTTCAAACATTTCTGGTATATGAAAAACATGTTTTTCAATGGCAAAAATCAATGAATATTGTAAATGCACAAACAGTAATATCTCCACATTGCACGGTGCAATTCTGAAATTTTTAGTTTTTTCCTGTTAATCCTAGCATGATAAAGAAGATTCAAAGAGAGTGAGATGCCAGCTCCTTTCATTCAGTCAGTAGCTTCAAACATTTCTGGTATATGAAAAACATGTTTTTCAATGGCAAAAATCAATGAATATTGTAAATGCACAAACAGTAATATCTCCACATTGCAAGGTGCAATTCTGAAATTGTTTGCTTTTTCCTGCTAATCCTAGCATGATAAAGAAGATTCAAAGAGAGTGAGATGCCAGCTCCTTTCATTCAGTCAGTAGCTTCAAACATTTCTGGTATATGAAAAACATGTTTTTCAATGGCAAAAATCAATGAATATTGTAAATGCACAAACAGTAATATCTCCACATTGCACGGTGCAATTCTGAAATTTTTAGCTTTTTCCTGTTAATCCTAGCATGATAAAGAAGATTCAAAGAGAGTGAGATGCCAGCTCCTTTCATTCAGTCAGTAGCTTCAAACATTTCTGGTATATGAAAAACATGTTTTTCAATGGCAAAAATCAATGAATATTGTAAATGCACAAACAGTAATATCTCCACATTGCAAGGTGCAATTCTGAAATTTTTAGCTTTTTCCTGTTAATCCTAGCATGATAAAGAAGATTCAAAGAGAGTGAGATGCCAGCTCCTTTCATTCAGTCAGTAGCTTCAAACATTTCTGGTATATGAAAAACATGTTTTTCAATGGCAAAAATCAATGAATATTGTAAATGCACAAACAGTAATATCTCCACATTGCAAGGTGCAATTCTGAAATTTTTTGCTTTTTCCTGCTAATCCTAGCATGATAAAGATTCAAAGAGAGTGAGATGCCAGCTCCTTTCATTCAGTCAGTAGCTTCAAACATTTCTGGTATATGAAAAACATGTTTTTCAATGGCAAAAATCAATGAATATTGTAAATGCACAAACAGTAATATCTCCACATTGCACGGTGCAATTCTGAAATTTTTAGCTTTTTCCTGTTAATCCTAGCATGATAAAGAAGATTCAAAGAGAGTGAGATGCCAGCTCCTTTCATTCAGTCAGTAGCTTCAAACATTTCTGGTATATGAAAAACATGTTTTTCAATGGCAAAAATCAATGAATATTGTAAATGCACAAACAGTAATATCTCCACATTGCAAGGTGCAATTCTGAAATTTTTTGCTTTTTCCTGCTAATCCTAGCATGATAAAGAAGATTCAAAGAGAGTGAGATGCCAGCTCCTTTCATTCAGTCAGTAGCTTCAAACATTTCTGGTATATGAAAAACATGTTTTTCAATGGCAAAAATCAATGAATATTGTAAATGCACAAACAGTAATATCTCCACATTGCACGGTGCAATTCTGAAATTTTTAGCTTTTTCCTGTTAATCCTAGCATGATAAAGAAGATTCAAAGAGAGTGAGATGCCAGCTCCTTTCATTCAGTCAGTAGCTTCAAACATTTCTGGTATATGAAAAACATGTTTTTCAATGGCAAAAATCAATGAATATTGTAAATGCACAAACAGTAATATCTCCACATTGCAAGGTGCAATTCTGAAATTTTTTGCTTTTTCCTGTTAATCCTAGCATGATAAAGAAGATTCAAAGAGAGTGAGATGCCAGCTCCTTTCATTCAGTCAGTAGCTTCAAACATTTCTGGTATATGAAAAACATGTTTTTCAATGGCAAAAATCAATGAATATTGTAAATGCACAAACAGTAATATCTCCACATTGCAAGGTGCAATTCTGAAATTTTTTGCTTTTTCCTGCTAATCCTAGCATGATAAAGAAGATTCAAAGAGAGTGAGATGCCAGCTCCTTTCATTCAGTCAGTAGCTTCAAACATTTCTGGTATATGAAAAACATGTTTTTCAATGGCAAAAATCAATGAATATTGTAAATGCACAAACAGTAATATCTCCACATTGCACGGTGCAATTCTGAAATTTTTAGCTTTTTCCTGTTAATCCTAGCATGATAAAGAAGATTCAAAGAGAGTGAGATGCCAGCTCCTTTCATTCAGTCAGTAGCTTCAAACATTTCTGGTATATGAAAAACATGTTTTTCAATGGCAAAAATCAATGAATATTGTAAATGCACAAACAGTAATATCTCCACATTGCAAGGTGCAATTCTGAAATTTTTTGCTTTTTCCTGCTAATCCTAGCATGATAAAGAAGATTCAAAGAGAGTGAGATGCCAGCTCCTTTCATTCAGTCAGTAGCTTCAAACATTTCTGGTATATGAAAAACATGTTTTTCAATGGCAAAAATCAATGAATATTGTAAATGCACAAACAGTAATATCTCCACACTGCACGGTGCAATTCTGAAATTTTTAGCTTTTTCCTGTTAATCCTAGCATGATAAAGAAGATTCAAAGAGAGTGAGATGCCAGCTCCTTTCATTCAGTCAGTAGCTTCAAACATTTCTGGTATATGAAAAACATGTTTTTCAATGGCAAAAATCAATGAATATTGTAAATGCACAAACAGTAATATCTCCACATTGCAAGGTGCAATTCTGAAATTTTTTGCTTTTTCCTGTTAATCCTAGCATGATAAAGAAGATTCAAAGAGAGTGAGATGCCAGCTCCTTTCATTCAGTCAGTAGCTTCAAACATTTCTGGTATATGAAAAACATGTTTTCAATGGCAAAAATCAATGAATATTGTAAATGCACAAACAGTAATATCTCCACATTGCAAGGTGCAATTCTGAAATTTTTTGCTTTTTCCTGCTAATCCTAGCATGATAAAGAAGATTCAAAGAGAGTGAGATGCCAGCTCCTTTCATTCAGTCAGTAGCTTCAAACATTTCTGGTATATGAAAAACATATTTTTCAATGGCAAAAATCAATGAATATTGTAAATGCACAAACAGTAATATCTCCACATTGCACGGTGCAATTCTGAAATTTTTAGCTTTTTCCTGTTAATCCTAGCATGATAAAGAAGATTCAAAGAGAGTGAGATGCCAGCTCCTTTCATTCAGTCAGTAGCTTCAAACATTTCTGGTATATGAAAAACATGTTTTTCAATGGCAAAAATCAATGAATATTGTAAATGCACAAACAGTAATATCTCCACATTGCAAGGTGCAATTCTGAAATTTTTTGCTTTTTCCTGCTAATCCTAGCATGATAAAGAAGATTCAAAGAGAGTGAGATGCCAGCTCCTTTCATTCAGTCAGTAGCTTCAAACATTTCTGGTATATGAAAAACATGTTTTTCAATGGCAAAAATCAATGAATATTGTAAATGCACAAACAGTAATATCTCCACATTGCACGGTGCAATTCTGAAATTTTTAGCTTTTTCCTGTTAATCCTAGCATGATAAAGAAGATTCAAAGAGAGTGAGATGCCAGCTCCTTTCATTCAGTCAGTAGCTTCAAACATTTCTGGACGTTTTTCAATGGCAAAAATCAATGAATATTGTAAATGCACAAACAGTAATATCTCCACATTGCAAGGTGCAATTCTGAAATTTTTTGCTTTTTCCTGTTAATCCTAGCATGATAAAGAAGATTCAAAGAGAGTGAGATGCCAGCTCCTTTCATTCAGTCAGTAGCTTCAAACATTTCTGGTATATGAAAAACATGTTATTCAATGGCAAAAATCAATGAATATTGTAAATGCACAAACAGTAATATCTCCACATTGCAAGGTGCAATTCTGAAATTTTTTGCTTTTTCCTGTTAATCCTAGCATGATAAAGAAGATTCAAAGAGAGTGAGATGCCAGCTCCTTTCATTCAGTCAGTAGCTTCAAACATTTCTGGTATATGAAAAACATGTTTTTCAATGGCAAAAATCAATGAATATTGTAAATGCACAAACAGTAATATCTCCACATTGCAAGGTGCAATTCTGAAATTTTTTGCTTTTTCCTGCTAATCCTAGCATGATAAAGAAGATTCAAAGAGAGTGAGATGCCAGCTCCTTTCATTCAGTCAGTAGCTTCAAACATTTCTGGTATATGAAAAACATGTTTTTCAATGGCAAAAATCAATGAATATTGTAAATGCACAAACAGTAATATCTCCACATTGCACGGTGCAATTCTGAAATTTTTAGCTTTTTCCTGTTAATCCTAGCATGATAAAGAAGATTCAAAGAGAGTGAGATGCCAGCTCCTTTCATTCAGTCAGTAGCTTCAAACATTTCTGGTATATGAAAAACATGTTTTTCAATGGCAAAAATCAATGAATATTGTAAATGCACAAACAGTAATATCTCCACATTGCAAGGTGCAATTCTGAAATTGTTTGCTTTTTCCTGCTAATCCTAGCATGATAAAGAAGATTCAAAGAGAGTGAGATGCCAGCTCCTTTCATTCAGTCAGTAGCTTCAAACATTTCTGGTATATGAAAAACATGTTTTTCAATGGCAAAAATCAATGAATATTGTAAATGCACAAACAGTAATATCTCCACATTGCACGGTGCAATTCTGAAATTTTTAGCTTTTTCCTGTTAATCCTAGCATGATAAAGAAGATTCAAAGAGAGTGAGATGCCAGCTCCTTTCATTCAGTCAGTAGCTTCAAACATTTCTGGTATATGAAAAACATGTTTTTCAATGGCAAAAATCAATGAATATTGTAAATGCACAAACAGTAATATCTCCACATTGCAAGGTGCAATTCTGAAATTTTTAGCTTTTTCCTGTTAATCCTAGCATGATAAAGAAGATTCAAAGAGAGTGAGATGCCAGCTCCTTTCATTCAGTCAGTAGCTTCAAACATTTCTGGTATATGAAAAACATGTTTTTCAATGGCAAAAATCAATGAATATTGTAAATGCACAAACAGTAATATCTCCACATTGCAAGGTGCAATTCTGAAATTTTTTGCTTTTTCCTGCTAATCCTAGCATGATAAAGAAGATTCAAAGAGAGTGAGATGCCAGCTCCTTTCATTCAGTCAGTAGCTTCAAACATTTCTGGTATATGAAAAACATGTTTTTCAATGGCAAAAATCAATGAATATTGTAAATGCACAAACAGTAATATCTCCACATTGCACGGTGCAATTCTGAAATTTTTAGCTTTTTCCTGTTAATCCTAGCATGATAAAGAAGATTCAAAGAGAGTGAGATGCCAGCTCCTTTCATTCAGTCAGTAGCTTCAAACATTTCTGGTATATGAAAAACATGTTTTTCAATGGCAAAAATCAATGAATATTGTAAATGCACAAACAGTAATATCTCCACATTGCAAGGTGCAATTCTGAAATTTTTTGCTTTTTCCTGCTAATCCTAGCATGATAAAGAAGATTCAAAGAGAGTGAGATGCCAGCTCCTTTCATTCAGTCAGTAGCTTCAAACATTTCTGGTATATGAAAAACATGTTTTTCAATGGCAAAAATCAATGAATATTGTAAATGCACAAACAGTAATATCTCCACATTGCACGGTGCAATTCTGAAATTTTTAGCTTTTTCCTGTTAATCCTAGCATGATAAAGTAGATTCAAAGAGAGTGAGAAGCCAGCTCCTTTCATTCAGTCAGTAGCTTCAAACATTTCTGGTATATGAAAAACATGTTTTTCAATGGCAAAAATCAATGAATATTGTAAATGCACAAACAGTAATATCTCCACATTGCAAGGTGCAATTCTGAAATTTTTTGCTTTTTCCTGTTAATCCTAGCATGATAAAGAAGATTCAAAGAGAGTGAGATGCCAGCTCCTTTCATTCAGTCAGTAGCTTCAAACATTTCTGGTATATGAAAAACATGTTTTTCAATGGCAAAAATCAATGAATATTGTAAATGCACAAACAGTAATATCTCCACATTGCAAGGTGCAATTCTGAAATTTTTTGCTTTTTCCTGCTAATCCTAGCATGATAAAGAAGATTCAAAGAGAGTGAGATGCCAGCTCCTTTCATTCAGTCAGTAGCTTCAAACATTTCTGGTATATGAAAAACATGTTTTTCAATGGCAAAAATCAATGAATATTATAAATGCACAAACAGTAATATCTCCACATTGCACGGTGCAATTCTGAAATTTTTAGCTTTTTCCTGTTAATCCTAGCATGATAAAGAAGATTCAAAGAGAGTGAGATGCCAGCTCCTTTCATTCAGTCAGTAGCTTCAAACATTTCTGGTATATGAAAAACATGTTTTTCAATGGCAAAAATCAATGAATATTGTAAATGCACAAACAGTAATATCTCCACATTGCAAGGTGCAATTCTGAAATTTTTTGCTTTTTCCTGCTAATCCTAGCATGATAAAGAAGATTCAAAGAGAGTGAGATGCCAGCTCCTTTCATTCAGTCAGTAGCTTCAAACATTTCTGGTATATGAAAAACATGTTTTTCAATGGCAAAAATCAATGAATATTGTAAATGCACAAACAGTAATATCTCCACATTGCACGGTGTAATTCTGAAATTTTTAGCTTTTTCCTGTTAATCCTAGCATGATAAAGAAGATTCAAAGAGAGTGAGATGCCAGCTCCTTTCATTCAGTCAGTAGCTTCAAACATTTCTGGTATATGAAAAACATGTTTTTCAATGGCAAAAATCAATGAATATTGTAAATGCACAAACAGTAATATCTCCACATTGCAAGGTGCAATTCTGAAATTTTTTGCTTTTTCCTGTTAATCCTAGCATGATAAAGAAGATTCAAAGAGAGTGAGATGCCAGCTCCTTTCATTCAGTCAGTAGCTTCAAACATTTCTGGTATATGAAAAACATGTTTTTCAATGGCAAAAATCAATGAATATTGTAAATGCACAAACAGTAATATCTCCACATTGCAAGGTGCAATTCTGAAATTTTTTGCTTTTTCCTGCTAATCCTAGCATGATAAAGAAGATTCAAAGAGAGTGAGATGCCAGCTCCTTTCATTCAGTCAGTAGCTTCAAACATTTCTGGTATAAGAAAAACATGTTTTTCAATGGCAAAAATCAATGAATATTGTAAATGCACAAACAGTAATATCTCCACATTGCAAGGTGCAATTCTGAAATTTTTTGCTTTTTCCTGCTAATCCTAGCATGATAAAGAAGATTCAAAGAGAGTGAGATGCCAGCTCCTTTCATTCAGTCAGTAGCTTCAAACATTTCTGGTATATGAAAAACATGTTTTTCAATGGCAAAAATCAATGAATATTGTAAATGCACAAACAGTAATATCTCCACATTGCACGGTGCAATTCTGAAATTTTTAGCTTTTTCCTGTTAATCCTAGCATGATAAAGAAGATTCAAAGAGAGTGAGATGCCAGCTCCTTTCATTCAGTCAGTAGCTTCAAACATTTCTGGTATATGAAAAACATGTTTTTCAATGGCAAAAATCAATGAATATTGTAAATGCACAAACAGTAATATCTCCACATTGCAAGGTGCAATTCTGAAATTTTTTGCTTTTTCCTGCTAATCCTAGCATGATAAAGAAGATTCAAAGAGAGTGAGATGCCAGCTCCTTTCATTCAGTCAGTAGCTTCAAACATTTCTGGTATATGAAAAACATGTTTTTCAATGGCAAAAATCAATGAATATTGTAAATGCACAAACAGTAATATCTCCACATTGCACGGTGCAATTCTGAAATTTTTAGCTTTTTCCTGTTAATCCTAGCATGATAAAGAAGATTCAAAGAGAGTGAGATGCCAGCTCCTTTCATTCAGTCAGTAGCTTCAAACATTTCTGGTATATGAAAAACATGTTTTTCAATGGCAAAAATCAATGAATATTGTAAATGCACAAACAGTAATATCTCCACATTGCAAGGTGCAATTCTGAAATTTTTTGCTTTTTCCTGTTAATCCTAGCATGATAAAGAAGATTCAAAGAGAGTGAGATGCCAGCTCCTTTCATTCAGTCAGTAGATTCAAACATTTCTGGTATATGAAAAACATGTTTTTCAATGGCAAAAATCAATGAATATTGTAAATGCACAAACAGTAATATCTCCACATTGCAAGGTGCAATTCTGAAATTTTTTGCTTTTTCCTGCTAATCCTAGCATGATAAAGAAGATTCAAAGAGAGTGAGATGCCAGCTCCTTTCATTCAGTCAGTAGCTTCAAACATTTCTGGTATATGAAAAACATGTTTTTCAATGGCAAAAATCAATGAATATTGTAAATGCACAAACAGTAATATCTCCACATTGCACGGTGCAATTCTGAAATTTTTAGCTTTTTCCTGTTAATCCTAGCATGATAAAGAAGATTCAAAGAGAGTGAGATGCCAGCTCCTTTCATTCAGTCAGTAGCTTCAAACATTTCTGGTATATGAAAAACATGTTTTTCAATGGCAAAAATCAATGAATATTGTAAATGCACAAACAGTAATATCTCCACATTGCAAGGTGCAATTCTGAAATTTTTTGCTTTTTCCTGCTAATCCTAGCATGATAAAGAAGATTCAAAGAGAGTGAGATGCCAGCTCCTTTCATTCAGTCAGTAGCTTCAAATATTTCTGGTATATTAAAAACATGTTTTTCAATGGCAAAAATCAATGAATATTGTAAATGCACAAACAGTAATATCTCCACATTGCACGGTGCAATTCTGAAATTTTTAGCTTTTTCCTGTTAATCCTAGCATGATAAAGAAGATTCAAAGAGAGTGAGATGCCAGCTCCTTTCATTCAGTCAGTAGCTTCAAACATTTCTGGTATATGAAAAACATGTTTTTCAATGGCAAAAATCAATGAATATTGTAAATGCACAAACAGTAATATCTCCACATTGCAAGGTGCAATTCTGAAATTTTTTGCTTTTTCCTGTTAATCCTAGCATGATAAAGAAGATTCAAAGAGAGTGAGATGCCAGCTCCTTTCATTCAGTCAGTAGCTTCAAACATTTCTGGTATATGAAAAACATGTTTTTCAATGGCAAAAATCAATGAATATTGTAAATGCACAAACAGTAATATCTCCACATTGCAAGGTGCAATTCTGAAATTTTTTGCTTTTTCCTGCTAATCCTAGCATGATAAAGAAGATTCAAAGAGAGTGAGATGCCAGCTCCTTTCATTCAGTCAGTAGCTTCAAACATTTCTGGTATATGAAAAACATGTTTTTCAATGGCAAAAATCAATGAATATTGTAAATGCACAAACAGTAATATCTCCACATTGCACGGTGCAATTCTGAAATTTTTAGCTTTTTCCTGTTAATCCTAGCATGATAAAGAAGATTCAAAGAGAGTGAGATGCCAGCTCCTTTCATTCAGTCAGTAGCTTCAAACATTTCTGGTATATGAAAAACATGTTTTTCAATGGCAAAAATCAATGAATATTGTAAATGCACAAACAGTAATATCTCCACATTGCAAGGTGCAATTCTGAAATTTTTTGCTTTTTCCTGCTAATCCTAGCATGATAAAGAAGATTCAAAGAGAGTGAGATGCCAGCTCCTTTCATTCAGTCAGTAGCTTCAAACATTTCTGGTATATGAAAAACATGTTTTTCAATGGCAAAAATCAATGAATATTGTAAATGCACAAACAGTAATATCTCCACATTGCAAGGTGCAATTCTGAAATTTTTAGCTTTTTCCTGTTAATCCTAGCATGATAAAGAAGATTCAAAGAGAGTGAGATGCCAGCTCCTTTCATTCAGTCAGTAGCTTCAAACATTTCTGGTATATGAAAAACATGTTTTTCAATGGCAAAAATCAATGAATATTGTAAATGCACAAACAGTAATATCTCCACATTGCAAGGTGCAATTCTGAAATTTTTTGCTTTTTCCTGCTAATCCTAGCATGATAAAGAAGATTCAAAGAGAGTGAGATGCCAGCTCCTTTCATTCAGTCAGTAGCTTCAAACATTTCTGGTATATGAAAAACATGTTTTTCAATGGCAAAAATCAATGAATATTGTAAATGCACAAACAGTAATATCTCCACATTGCACGGTGCAATTCTGAAATTTTTAGCTTTTTCCTGTTAATCCTAGCATGATAAAGAAGATTCAAAGAGAGTGAGATGCCAGCTCCTTTCATTCAGTCAGTAGCTTCAAACATTTCTGGTATATGAAAAACATGTTTTTCAATGGCAAAAATCAATGAATATTGTAAATGCACAAACAGTAATATCTCCACATTGCAAGGTGCAATTCTGAAATTTTTTGCTTTTTCCTGTTAATCCTAGCATGATAAAGAAGATTCAAAGAGAGTGAGATGCCAGCTCCTTTCATTCAGTCAGTAGCTTCAAACATTTCTGGTATATGAAAAACATGTTTTTCAATGGCAAAAATCAATGAATATTGTAAATGCACAAACAGTAATATCTCCACATTGCAAGGTGCAATTCTGAAATTTTTTGCTTTTTTCTGCTAATCCTAGCATGATAAAGAAGATTCAAAGAGAGTGAGATGCCAGCTCCTTTCATTCAGTCAGTAGCTTCAAACATTTCTGGTATATGAAAAACATGTTTTTCAATGGCAAAAATCAATGAATATTGTAAATGCACAAACAGTAATATCTCCACATTGCAAGGTGCAATTCTGAAATTTTTTGCTTTTTCCTGCTAATCCTAGCATGATAAAGAAGATTCAAAGAGAGTGAGATGCCAGCTCCTTTCATTCAGTCAGTAGCTTCAAACATTTCTGGTATATGAAAAACATGTTTTTCAATGGCAAAAATCAATGAATATTGTAAATGCACAAACAGTAATATCTCCACATTGCACGGTGCAATTCTGAAATTTTTAGCTTTTTCCTGTTAATCCTAGCATGATAAAGAAGATTCAAAGAGAGTGAGATGCCAGCTCCTTTCATTCAGTCAGTAGCTTCAAACATTTCTGGTATATGAAAAACATGTTTTTCAATGGCAAAAATCAATGAATATTGTAAATGCACAAACAGTAATATCTCCACATTGCAAGGTGCAATTCTGAAATTTTTTGCTTTTTCCTGCTAATCCTAGCATGATAAAGAAGATTCAAAGAGAGTGAGATGCCAGCTCCTTTCATTCAGTCAGTAGCTTCAAACATTTCTGGTATATGAAAAACATGTTTTTCAATGGCAAAAATCAATGAATATTGTAAATGCACAAACAGTAATATCTCCACATTGCACGGTGCAATTCTGAAATTTTTAGCTTTTTCCTGTTAATCCTAGCATGATAAAGAAGATTCAAAGAGAGTGAGATGCCAGCTCCTTTCATTCAGTCAGTAGCTTCAAACATTTCTGGTATATGAAAAACATGTTTTTCAATGGCAAAAATCAATGAATATTGTAAATGCACAAACAGTAATATCTCCACATTGCAAGGTGCAATTCTGAAATTTTTTGCTTTTTCCTGTTAATCCTAGCATGATAAAGAAGATTCAAAGAGAGTGAGATGCCAGCTCCTTTCATTCAGTCAGTAGCTTCAAACATTTCTGGTATATGAAAAACATGTTTTTCAATGGCAAAAATCAATGAATATTGTAAATGCACAAACAGTAATATCTCCACATTGCAAGGTGCAATTCTGAAATTTTTTGCTTTTTCCTGCTAATCCTAGCATGATAAAGAAGATTCAAAGAGAGTGAGATGCCAGCTCCTTTCATTCAGTCAGTAGCTTCAAACATTTCTGGTATATGAAAAACATGTTTTTCAATGGCAAAAATCAATGAATATTGTAAATGCACAAACAGTAATATCTCCACATTGCACGGTGCAATTCTGAAATTTTTAGCTTTTTCCTGTTAATCCTAGCATGATAAAGAAGATTCAAAGAGAGTGAGATGCCAGCTCCTTTCATTCAGTCAGTAGCTTCAAACATTTCTGGTATATGAAAAACATGTTTTTCAATGGCAAAAATCAATGAATATTGTAAATGCACAAACAGTAATATCTCCACATTGCAAGGTGCAATTCTGAAATTTTTTGCTTTTTCCTGCTAATCCTAGCATGATAAAGATTCAAAGAGAGTGAGATGCCAGCTCCTTTCATTCAGTCAGTAGCTTCAAACATTTCTGGTATATGAAAAACATGTTTTTCAATGGCAAAAATCAATGAATATTGTAAATGCACAAACAGTAATATCTCCACATTGCACGGTGCAATTCTGAAATTTTTAGCTTTTTCCTGTTAATCCTAGCATGATAAAGAAGATTCAAAGAGAGTGAGATGTCAGCTCCTTTCATTCAGTCAGTAGCTTCAAACATTTCTGGTATATGAAAAACATGTTTTTCAATGGCAAAAATCAATGAATATTGTAAATGCACAAACAGTAATATCTCCACATTGCAAGGTGCAATTCTGAAATTTTTTGCTTTTTCCTGCTAATCCTAGCATGATAAAGAAGAATCAAAGAGAGTGAGATGCCAGCTCCTTTCATTCAGTCAATAGCTTCAAACATTTCTGGTATATGAAAAACATGTTTTTCAATGGCAAAAATCAATGAATATTGTAAATGCACAAACAGTAATATCTCCACATTGCACGGTGCAATTCTGAAATTTTTAGCTTTTTCCTGTTAATCCTAGCATGATAAAGAAGATTCAAAGAGAGTGAGATGCCAGCTCCTTTCATTCAGTCAGTAGCTTCAAACATTTCTGGTATATGAAAAACATGTTTTTCAATGGCAAAAATCAATGAATATTGTAAATGCACAAACAGTAATATCTCCACATTGCAAGGTGCAATTCTGAAATTTTTTGCTTTTTCCTGTTAATCCTAGCATGATAAAGAAGATTCAAAGAGAGTGAGATGCCAGCTCCTTTCATTCAGTCAGTAGCTTCAAACATTTCTGGTATATGAAAAACATGTTTTTCAATGGCAAAAATCAATGAATATTGTAAATGCACAAACAGTAATATCTCCACATTGCAAGGTGCAATTCTGAAATTTTTTGCTTTTTCCTGCTAATCCTAGCATGATAAAGAAGATTCAAAGAGAGTGAGATGCCAGCTCCTTTCATTCAGTCAGTAGCTTCAAACATTTCTGGTATATGAAAAACATGTTTTTCAATGGCAAAAATCAATGAATATTGTAAATGCACAAACAGTAATATCTCCACATTGCACGGTGCAATTCTGAAATTTTTAGCTTTTTCCTGTTAATCCTAGCATGATAAAGAAGATTCAAAGAGAGTGAGATGCCAGCTCCTTTCATTCAGTCAGTAGCTTCAAACATTTCTGGTATATGAAAAACATGTTTTTCAATGGCAAAAATCAATGAATATTGTAAATGCACAAACAGTAATATCTCCACATTGCAAGGTGCAATTCTGAAATTTTTTGCTTTTTCCTGCTAATCCTAGCATGATAAAGAAGATTCAAAGAGAGTGAGATGCCAGCTCCTTTCATTCAGTCAGTAGCTTCAAACATTTCTGGTATATGAAAAACATGTTTTTCAATGGCAAAAATCAATGAATATTGTAAATGCACAAACAGTAATATCTCCACATTGCACGGTGCAATTCTGAAATTTTTAGCTTTTTCCTGTTAATCCTAGCATGATAAAGAAGATTCAAAGAGAGTGAGATGCCAGCTCCTTTCATTCAGTCAGTAGCTTCAAACATTTCTGGTATATGAAAAACATGTTTTTCAATGGCAAAAATCAATGAATATTGTAAATGCACAAACAGTAATATCTCCACATTGCAAGGTGCAATTCTGAAATTTTTGCTTTTTTCCTGTTAATCCTAGCATGATAAAGAAGATTCAAAGAGAGTGAGATGCCAGCTCCTTTCATTCAGTCAGTAGCTTCAAACATTTCTGGTATATGAAAACATGTTTTTCAATGGCAAAAATCAATGAATATTGTAAATGCACAAACAGTAATATCTCCACATTGCAAGGTGCAATTCTGAAATTTTTTGCTTTTTCCTGCTAATCCTAGCATGATAAAGAAGATTCAAAGAGAGTGAGATGCCAGCTCCTTTCATTCAGTCAGTAGCTTCAAACATTTCTGGTATATGAAAAACATATTTTTCAATGGCAAAAATCAATGAATATTGTAAATGCACAAACAGTAATATCTCCACATTGCACGGTGCAATTCTGAAATTTTTAGCTTTTTCCTGTTAATCCTAGCATGATAAAGAAGATTCAAAGAGAGTGAGATGCCAGCTCCTTTCATTCAGTCAGTAGCTTCAAACATTTCTGGTATATGAAAAACATGTTTTTCAATGGCAAAAATCAATGAATATTGTAAATGCACAAACAGTAATATCTCCACATTGCAAGGTGCAATTCTGAAATTTTTTGCTTTTTCCTGCTAATCCTAGCATGATAAAGAAGATCAAAGAGAGTGAGATGCCAGCTCCTTTCATTCAGTCAGTAGCTTCAAACATTTCTGGTATATGAAAAACATGTTTTTCAATGGCAAAAATCAATGAATATTGTAAATGCACAAACAGTAATATCTCCACATTGCACGGTGCAATTCTGAAATTTTTAGCTTTTTCCTGTTAATCCTAGCATGATAAAGAAGATTCAAAGAGAGTGAGATGCCAGCTCCTTTCATTCAGTCAGTAGCTTCAAACATTTCTGGACGTTTTTCAATGGCAAAAATCAATGAATTATTGTAAATGCACAAAGAGTAATATCTCCACATTGCAAGGTGCAATTCTGAAATTTTTTGCTTTTT
>NW_027366428.1:0-72852 GCF_046119375.1 Phyllobates terribilis
CCTGGCGGTGGCTTGGGATCATTGTCATGTTGAAAGACCCAGCCATGGTTCATCTCCAATGCCCTTGCTGATGGAAGGAGGTTTGCACTCAAAATCTCACGATACATGGCCCCATTCATTCTTTTATGTACATGGATCAGTCTTCCTGGTCCCTTGGCAGAGAAAAAGCCCCAAAGCATGATGTTGCCACCCCCATGCTTCACAGTAGGTATGCTGTTCTTTGGATGCAACTCAGCATTCTTTCTCCTCCAAACATGATGAGTTGTGATTCTACCAAACAGTTCAACTTTGGTTTCATCTGACCATATGGCATTCTCCCAATACTCTTCTGGATCATCCAAATGCTCTCTAGCAAACTTCAGACGGGCCAGGACATGTAATTGTGGCACCCCAGGGGTCTGGTTTCCACAGTAACGGCAATGTTATGTCTGAGAGCAGGTGGGAGGTCTCTTGGTCAGGGATCCTGTGCATGCCACACCTCCTGCCCAGTCCCTGGGAGGGGAAGAACTTCCCCTATATAAACCTAGGGCTGAGGCAGGGTTAGTGAGTAGAGAAGAAGTAGAGACAGAGAAGAGAAGCAGATATAGGAAAAGAACATCAGGAGCTCTGTGGGAGCAGTGCTACAAGGAGTCAGGGGCTGGCAGCTGCAGAGCTCGCCCTGACTGAGAAGTTATCACCGGACCCGGAGTCCGAGGCTGTGGGGACTAACTCCTATCCAGCAGCAGAAACCGACCGGCAGGGGATTGCAGGTCCTCTGGCCCAGAAACCCGAAGGCACGGTCACACGTGTGGGACCAGCACCGCCGTCGTGGAGCGGAAGCTACTAGAAGGCCCCGAGTCACCGGCCATACGGGTGAGCACCACACGGTACACTCAGGGACGTGGGCTACTTATACCCGCTTCTAGCAAGGTAGCCAGAAGAGTATCGTTAGTTTGGGAGGCCTACAACTCCGCCTGGCCAGGGGAGATCCCATCTGCTCAAGGACTGACCAGGCCCCAATCGCTAGCCAGTACTCCGGGAGGGTCTATCGTTGTCACCAGTAAAGACCCTGAACTACACCGTACCGTCTCCGAGTGGTTCCTGCTACCCCCATCATCCACGTCGGCTGCCCTGAGGCCATACCCCTCCCGTTGGGGGTTATACTATCACGCTGCACAATCCTACCACCGGCCTCAGCGGTCTGCCCTGCAGCAGCAGCTCCTTAGCTGTACTCAACGGGTGGCGTAGTCGTCCAACATCTACCGCTAATACAGCGCCACTTAGTCTGACTCCCTGGGCACGGACCGGATCACCGCCATGAGACTACAATCCTCAAGAGATCCGGCTCCGGGTAAGCTCCCGCGTGCGCAACGCAGCGCGACACAGGCCCAGGGGCGCGTCAACTTTTGGCGTAGTCGGCAGGATCTCGTGCCCGCAACCACCGGGTACTGCGTGCCTGAAAAAGACTGTTCAAACTTACCTGTGGTGAAGATTCCCGCCATCCGGCGCCATCTTCCGCTTCCTTCCCGCCATCGGTGGAGTTTTCCCGCCATCCGGCGCCATCTTCAGCCTTCTTCCCGCCATACGTGGAGTTTTCCCGCCATTGGACGCCATCTTGAGGACGCCGCGCGGGAAGTAGAGGGGCGTGGACTCCGAAAGCGCGCGAGAACTGAAGCCCCGCCTCACGTCCGGACGTTGCGTAAGGTCCTGGAAGGAGCCCAGCAGACGCCGACGTCACAGGAGCGCGACGGAAGGTCCTCAACCCTGACGATTCACTGCGGAGCCGCGGCCTACGGAAGAGGATCATCGCAAGGTAGGCCACGGTCCACTAGGGGGGAGAAGGATGCCGGATACGGAGGAGAGCTTCACCGCTTCAACCCCCGCCAGCGCCACCGCTGTTGCGGTCATGCCTTTCACCATGCCCTATATCCCGGGGGCAGCCTGGCTACCCCAGTACTCAGGGGAGTCACATACCCTGCATGACTTTAGAGAAAAGCTGGATAGCCTCTTCCAGGTGTACCCCCTCACAGAGGAGCAAAAAGTGAGCATCCTGGTGGCCCAATTAACCGGGGCAGCCCAAAGGGAGGTAAAGTCCTGGCCACCTGGGGGGAGGACTGTCGCAGGGATACTAACCCGGCTGAGGGACACCTTTGATACCCGCACCTCAGCCGAGATCAAGCTTAGATTCTACGGGTGCAAACAGCGGGCACATGAGAGTATAAGGGACTATGCCCTGAACCTACAAGAGGCCCTGAGAGCCATTAAGCAGACCGACCCTGACGGCGTGGGAGACGAGGACAGGCTGTTGACTGAACAATTTATAGAGGGTTTATATTGCAATGCCCACCGAACCCAGTTGCGGGCAATGGCCTTACAGGACCCTCATCTGGGATTTGCACAGTTCAAGGACAGAGCCATCCGGGTGCTTCGAGAACCGGCACCAGGTGGCGTTGTGACCCCCAGACGCCCCACTACCACTTACCACCAGGAGGCGGCGCCCTTGTCGGCAGGGCCTGTGGGAGCTGATGCGCAGGCTTTGAACAATGACCCGGCTCCAGACCTGCACCATCAGGTCCAAGAGCTAGCTAAACGCGTTGCTGCGCTAACCCGAACTGTGCAGTCTTTACAGGTTTCCACTCCAGGGAAGATCCAGCTGGCATCCGGACCGGAGGACATCCCGTGGCGTCGACCAAGGAGGACCCCACCGGCCAGAGGAAGACCCAGCGACCGATACAACGAGGACGGACGACCCATCTGCCGCCGCTGCAATCAACCCGGACATATGGCAAGGTAGTGTCCTTTAAACTGGCACAACCTGGGGTAGAGGGCCAACCCCCAGGAAAAAGATCACCAGGCCCATCGAACTGGCGCGACAAATATGTGGGAGGACGTCCAGTCTTACCCGTGGTACTGGATGGCATTCCTATGAGTGCCCTACTGGACACCGGGTCCCAGGTCACCACCATCCCGTACGTGCTCTTCAAGCAGTACTGGAATGACTCGGATATCACCCGCTACCCTGACGAAGACTTGAGTATCATCGCCAGCAATGGTCAGCCCGTGCCACAGATTGGATTTAAAGAGGTGACCATTAAAATCGGTAGAGTCGAACTGGCAGCACAGGGACTGATCATTGTAGACATTGACAAACACGAGAGTCACCCAAAGATAACTCTAGGAACTAATGTAATTGAAAATTGTCTTGCAGAGGTGATTTTCCTTTTACAGCAGGTTGCCAAGAACGCCAGCTCCGGCCAGCAGCGAGTGCTCCAGAAAGAGATCCGGGCACTGATGCGACGGCAACAGCTAGAACTCTCCGGTGGTGAGATTGGTAGCGTGCGAATGTGTGACCCTTTCCCTATTGCCATGCCCCCGAAAAGTGAAATGATGATTTGGTGCCGGGCAGCTATTGGTCTGAGAGGTAGAGATTACCAGGCAATGGTAGAACCAGTTTACTCAGACAGTAGGCCCACCATTTTGACAGCACGGGGGGTGGTCAATGTACGCCATGGGAGGGTGCCCGTTCGCATAATAAATATCGGGAAGAGGGAAGTGTACCTGCCCCGGTATGCCACGCTAGCCAAATTGTATACCATCAATCAAGATTCCATACAGTCCGTAGAACCCTTGCCTCCATCTTCCCCGGAGGAAGGTAACGGCTCTCAGAAAACAATGGAGGACTGGTGTCAGCAACTACATTTGGGTACTGACTCCACTCCCTCACACCAGAAACAGGGAGTCTATCGGGTGGTTCAAGAGTACGAGAGAGTGTTTAGTAAACACCCGTTAGACTTCGGGCGAGTCAAGGGGGTAGAACACCACATCCCCACGGGAGACCATCCTCCCATAAAAGAGAGGTATCGACCCGTACCCCCTGCACACTACCAACACGCCAAGGGGATGCTTAGAGACATGAAGGAGGCTGGGGTGATCAGGGATAGCTGTAGCCCCTGGGCAGCTCCACTAGTCTTAGTCAAAAAGAAAGACAACACCATGAGGATGTGTGTAGATTACCGGAAAATCAACCGTATCACAAACAAGGATGCGTACCCCTTACCAAGGATAGAGGAGTCTTTGGCTGCTTTAAGATCTGCTAACTTCTTCTCTACCTTGGATCTCACTAGTGGGTACTGGCAGGTTCCTGTAGCAGAGGCGGACCGGGAGAAGACCGCATTCACCACCCCGATGGGACTTAGCGAGTTTACCTGCATGCCGTTCGGACTCTGCAATGCACCAGGAACCTTCCAACGATTAATGGAGTGCTGTCTGGGCCACAGAAACTTCGAAACGGTCCTGCTGTACCTGGACGATGTCATCGTATATTCCAAGACGTATGAGGACCACCTGAAACACCTGGCGGAAGTGTTCGAAGCTCTGGCAAGCTACGGCCTAAAGGTGAAACCCTCCAAGTGTCACCTCCTGAAACCAAAGGTGCAGTACCTGGGACACGTGGTGAGCGCTGATGGAGTGGCTCCCGACCCTGCTAAGATCACCGCAATTAAGGAATGGCCAAGTCCCTCCAGTGTAAAGGAAGTGCGGCAGTTCCTCGGGTTGGTAGGCTATTACCGCAGATTCATCCCCGGTTTCACCAAAAAGGCAGCTCCTATGCAGGACCTCCTGATAGGCCAGTCCCGGAAGGCCAAGAACCAGAAGCTACCCTTCAGATGGGAGAAGTTAGAAGAAGAGTCCTTCCGCCAGCTGAAGATGGCCCTCACGGGGGATGAAATCCTGGCGTACCCTGATTACAGCCAGTCCTTTATCCTCTACACCGACGCAAGTAACATCGGGCTAGGAGCCGTGCTATCCCAGATCCAGCAGGGGAAAGAACGAGTAATCGCTTACGCCAGCCGAAAACTGCGACCCACCGAAAGAAACCCTGAGAATTACAGCTCATTTAAGCTAGAGTTCCTGGCAGTGGTGTGGGCAGTCACCGAACGCTTTAAGCACTACCTCGCTTCTTCCCGGTTCACCGTGTACACGGATAACAACCCGTTGACACACCTGGACACGGCAAGACTCGGTGCCCTAGAGCAGAGATGGATGGCCCGTCTGTCCAACTACGAGTTCACAATCAAATACCGGGCAGGACGCTCCAATACCAACGCGGACGCCCTGTCCAGGATGCCAAACCTACCGGACGTAGGAGAAGATCCAGAGGGACTGGAAGAAGTCGAACTCCCCGCGTTCCACCGTCATGGGACTATCCAGTATTCCCATCGGGTAAGGAGTAAGCAAGCCGCTACGTTTAACCCCTTGCCTCACTACAACTGGGAGGAAACGCAAGACAGTGACCCTGCCGTCCGGCTGGTGAAGGAGATGCTGACTCGGCCAGAGGCTCGCCTTGACCCAGACGCTCCGGAGGAAGCCAAGCAACTGTGGGCTGAGAAGAGTCGACTGTTCCTTTACAAGGGGAAGTTGTGCCGCAGAATGGTTAACTCCCGGACGCATGAACTAATCTGGCAAGTAGTGGTGCCACGGAGAGACGCAGCCATGGTGATGGAAGCATACCACGACGGGGCTGGACACTTCGGATGGAAGAAGCTGGAGTTCCTGCTGCGTGGGCGGTTCCACTGGGTAGGCATGAGGGGAACCATCGAGAGGTGGTGCAGAGACTGTGGCCCATGCAACCTAAGAAGGAAGGACCGTGCCAGCCAGAAGACTCCCCTGCAGTCCATCGTCACCCGGCAGCCGTTGGAACTGGTAGCCTTGGATCATGTAAAACTGACCCCAAGCAGAAGTGGCTACGTCTACGCGTTAACCATTGTGGATCATTACTCCCGGTTCTTGGTTGTCGTCCCCGTTAAGGACTTAACGGCTCATACAGCAGCTAGAGCCTTCCAGCAGCACTTCTGCCGTCGACACGGGTACCCGGACCAAGTGCTGACGGACCAGGGACCTGCCTTTGAAGCGGAGGTCTTCCAGGAATTCTGCAATCTGTATGGCTGCCGGAAGATAAGGACGACACCCTATCATCCGCAAACTAATGGACTTTGTGAGAAAATGAACCAGGTGGTAATGGATCTCCTGAAAACGTTGCCCCTGGAAGAACGCAGTCTGTGGCCTGAGAAGCTGCCCGATCTAGTGGACCTATACAACCACATCCCGGTAGGTTCCACCAACTGTACCCCGGCTTACCTAATGAGGGCGAGACCTGGTAAGTTACCTGTTGACCTGGAAATGGGAGTCCTGACACCCGAGGACACTTCACCAGAAGCAGACTGGGACACAGAGAGGCAGCAGCAGTACCGGAAAGTACAGGAGAGCGTGGAGCGAAGTCTCTGTCAGGCTAGGGAAAGACAAGAGAAAACTTACAACCAGTATGCTCCCGCTGTTCCCCTGGTACCCGGAGAGCAGGTCTTGAAGAGGAAAAGACGGCTCCACAAGTTGGACGACCAGTGGGAGAAGGACCCGTACACCGTACTGCCCTCAAGCCACGAGAACCCGAAAGTCTGTACCATCAGTAAAGACGGAGGGGAGACCATAGCCATTGTATCCCGGGATCACCTGAAGAAGTGTCCTGAACAGCTACGGAACCCTGAAGAGGAACAGGAAGACCATCAACCCGTAGAGGAAAGGGAAGATATGGTTAGTACTGTGCTCGGAGACTTCCCTCGGTCCTGGACTCAAGTCAATGGTGCAGTTGTGGTACCCGTCCTCACGTTCCTCCAACCAGCATCCCAAGTGCCTACGGAGCAACAGGTAGAGCTGGAAGAGCAGCCGGTCCAGGAGGCAGAAGACTCCACACAAGCAGAACAGGAGGATCAACCCTCTGCTTATAGTGAGCCTGCCGTACCCCTAGTGAGTCAAAGAGCCGGTAGACAGCTGCCCAGTTTACCCTTGACAGCTCCTACACCCTGTAGTTCAGGGCTAGACAGTCAGCTCCGTAGGTCCACTAGGGCCACTAGAGGCCAGTTACCCGCACGTTGGAGGATTTGAAGTGTATAAATTGTTTTATTTGTGGTTACCTGTTTTTCTTGTTGCTTGTGTATAATTATGTGTTTCTAGTTATTTATAGGAGTCCTTGGTGGATTTACCGGGAATCCTTTGTGTATAGTTGGAGCGTAACCCAGGACGGACTAAAGACTGTTAAGGACTCGGGGCAGGACAGACCCCTACCTGGTTACGTCTCCCTGTTTTGGTGAAATGGACACCTTGCTTTTCTTCAAAGACTGCGCCCGGTTGCGGACACGCCGTAAGCATCTTTATGTGTTTTTCTTATTCTATTATTATTGTTATTATCTTGTTATGTTTTTCTAAAAATATGTTTAGTCCCGGAGTACTAAATTTCACTAGGGGGGAATGTGGCACCCCAGGGGTCTGGTTTCCACAGTAACGGCAATGTTATGTCTGAGAGCAGGTGGGAGGTCTCTTGGTCAGGGATCCTGTGCATGCCACACCTCCTGCCCAGTCCCTGGGAGGGGAAGAACTTCCCCTATATAAACCTAGGGCTGAGGCAGGGTTAGTGAGTAGAGAAGAAGTAGAGACAGAGAAGAGAAGCAGATATAGGAAAAGAACATCAGGAGCTCTGTGGGAGCAGTGCTACAAGGAGTCAGGGGCTGGCAGCTGCAGAGCTCGCCCTGACTGAGAAGTTATCACCGGACCCGGAGTCCGAGGCTGTGGGGACTAACTCCTATCCAGCAGCAGAAACCGACCGGCAGGGGATTGCAGGTCCTCTGGCCCAGAAACCCGAAGGCACGGTCACACGCGTGGGACCAGCACCGCCGTCGTGGAGCGGAAGCTACTAGAAGGCCCCGAGTCACCGGCCATACGGGTGAGCACCACACGGTACACTCAGGGACGTGGGCTACTTATACCCGCTTCTAGCAAGGTAGCCAGAAGAGTATCGTTAGTTTGGGAGGCCTACAACTCCGCCTGGCCAGGGGAGATCCCATCTGCTCAAGGACTGACCAGGCCCCAATCGCTAGCCAGTACTCCGGGAGGGTCTATCGTTGTCACCAGTAAAGACCCTGAACTACACCGTACCGTCTCCGAGTGGTTCCTGCTACCCCCATCATCCACGTCGGCTGCCCTGAGGCCATACCCCTCCCGTTGGGGGTTATACTATCACGCTGCACAATCCTACCACCGGCCTCAGCGGTCTGCCCTGCAGCAGCAGCTCCTTAGCTGTACTCAACGGGTGGCGTAGTCGTCCAACATCTACCGCTAATACAGCGCCACTTAGTCTGACTCCCTGGGCACGGACCGGATCACCGCCACGAGACTACAACCCTCAAGAGATCCGGCTCCGGGTAAGCTCCCGCGTGCGCAACGCAGCGCGACACAGGCCCAGGGGCGCGTCATAATGGCTTAATCAGGGGGACACGTCTGGCACTGCAGGATCTGAGTCCCTGGCGTCGTAGTGTGTTACTGATGGTAGCCTGTGTAACGTTGGTCCCAGCTCTCTGCAGGTCATTCACTAGATGCCTCTGTGTGGTTCTGGGATTTTTGCTCACCGTTCTTGAGATCATTTTGGCCCCACGGGTGAGATCTTGTGTGGAACCCCAGATCAAGGGAGATTATCAGTGGTCTTGTATGTCTCCCATTTTCAAATTATTGCTCCCACAGTTGATTTCTTCACACCAAGCTGCTTGCCTATTGCAGATTCAGTCTTCCCAGCATGGTGCAGGGCTACAATTTTGTTTCTGGTGTCATTCGCAGCTCTTTGGTCTTCACCATAGTGGAGTTTGGAGTGTGACTGTTTGAGGTTGCGGACAGGTGTCTTTTATACTGATAACAAGTTCAAACAGGTGCCAGTGCTACAGGTAATGAGTGGAGGACAGAGGAGCCTCTTAAAGAAGATGTTACAGGTCTGTGAGAGCCAGAAATCTTACTTGTTTGTAATTGACCAAATACTTATTTTCCACCAAAATTTTAAAAAAAATTCTTTCAAAATCAGACAATGTGATTTTCAGGATTTGTTTTCTCATTTTGTCTCTCATAGTTGAGGTCTAACTATGATGTCAATTACAGGCCTCTCTCATCTTTTTAAGTGAGAGAACTTGCACAATTGGTGACTGACTAAATTCTTTTTTCCCCACTGTGTATATACAGTACAAACCAAAAGTTTGGACACACCTTCTCATTTAAAGATTTTTCTGTATTTTCATGACTTTGAAAATTGTACATTCACATTGAAGGCATCAAAACTATGAATTAACACATGTGGAATTATATACTTAACAAAAAAGTGTGAAACAACTGAAAATATGTCTTATATTCTAGGTTCTTCAAAGTAGCCACCTTTTGCTTTGATGACTGCTTTGCATACTCTTGGCATTCTCTTGATGAGCTTCAAGAGGTAGTCACCGGAAATGGTTTTCACTTCACAGGTGTGCCCTGTCAGGTTTAATAAGTGGGATTTCTTGCCTTATAAATGGGGTTGGGACCATTAGGTGTGTTGTGCAGAAGTCAGGTGGATACACAGCTGATAGTCCTACTGAATAGACTGTTAGCTGCTTTTTTCTTGCCATAATACAAATTCTAAGTAAAGAAAAACGAGTGGCCATCATTACTTTAAGAAATGAAGGTCAGTCAGTCTGAAAAATTGGGCAAACTTTGAATGTGTCCCCAAGTGCAGTTGCAAAAACCATCAAGCGCTACAAAGAAACTGGCTCACATGAGGACCGCCCCAGGAAAGGAAGACCAAGAGTCACCTCTGCTTCTGAGGATAAGTTTATCCGAGTCACCAGCCTCAGAAATTGCAGGTTAACAGCAGCTCAGATTAGAGACCAGGTCAATGCCACACAGAGTTCTAGCAGCAGACACATCTCTACAACAACTGTTAAGAGGAGACTTTGTGCAGCAGGCCTTCATGGTAAAATAGCTGCTAGGAAACCACTGCTAAGGGCAGGCAACAAGCAGAAGAGACTTGTTTGGGCTAAAGAACACAAGGAATGGACATTAGACCAGTGGAAATCTGTGCTTTGGTCTGATGAGTCCAAATTTGAGATCTTTGGTTCCAACCACCGTGTCTTTGTGCGACGCAGAAAAGGTGAACGGATGGACTCTACGTGCCTGGTTCCCACCGTGAAGCATGGAGGAGGAGGTGTGATGGTGTGGGGGTGCTTTGCTGGTGACACTGTTGGGGATTTATTCAAAATTGAAGGTATACTGAACCAGCATGGCTACCACTTCATCTTGCAGCGGCATGCTATTCCATCCGGTTTGAGTTTAGTTGGACCATCATTTATTTTTCAACAGGACAATGACCCCAAACACACCTCCAGGCTGTGTAAGGGCTATTTGATCAAGAAGGAGAGTCATGGGGTGCTACGCCAGATGACCTGGCCTCCACAGTCACCAGACCTGAACCCAATCGAGATGGTTTGGGGTGAGCTGGACCGCAGAGTGAAGGCAAAAGGGCCAACAAGTGCTAAGCATCTCTGGGAATTCCGTCAAGATTGTTGGAAGACCATTTCCGGTGACTACCTCATGAAGCTCATGAAGAGAATGCGAAGAGTGTGCAAAGCAGTCATCAAAGCAAAAGGTGGCTACTTTGAAGAACCTAGAATATAAAATATATTTTCAGTTGTTTCACACTTTTTTGTTAAGTATATAATTCCACATGTGTTAATTCATAGTTTTGATGCCTTCAGTGTGAATGTACAATTTTCAAAGTCATGAAAATACAGAAAAATCTTTAAGGCTATGTGCCCACGATGCAGAAATGCTCAGGATTTTTTCCTGAGCGTTTCTGCATCTCCCTGGCAGAAAAAAACGCATTGTACATGCGTTTTCCTGCCAGGGACATGCGGAAATGAAGCGTTCTTCACTTGCATTTCCGAATGCGGGTGTCAAGCGCTTTCCAAGCGATTTTAGCATCACTTGGAAAGTGCTTGACAACTCGGTCACACTATATAAATCCATGCAACCGGCATGGATTTATATAGTGTGACCCGAGAGAATGTTAAAAAATAAAAAATAAACCTATACTTACCTTCCGATGGCCCCTGCAGACTCGCTGCGCTCCTGTGCTGGCTGCCGACAGACCGCGGTACGCTGTACTGAAGGACCTGCCGTCACATGACTGTGACGTCACCGCAGGTCCTTCAGTCCTGCGCGATCTATGGGCAAGCACAGGGAAGGAGTCCGGGGGTCGTCGGAAGGTGAATATAATCTTTATTTTTTATTTTATTCTTTTTTTTACAGCTTTTATAATGGTACCTGGGTGTGGAGGAGAGTCTCCTGTCCTCCACACCCGGGTAGCATCCGCACATTATAACGCGCCAATTACGCAAGTACAGATGCAGTCTTGCGGAATTGGCGCATTGCAATGCAAGTCAAGGCGGCGAAAACGCAGCACTTCCGCAAAATAATTGGTAGTGCTGCGTTTTTTTCCGCAATGATAATCCGCAGCGAAAATCTCCGCAGAATGTGCATAGCACATGCGGATTATCATTGGGGGACATGGCAGGCCTTCTACCATGCTTTTTTTTAGCGTTTCTGCAGCGTTTTTGCCGCTGCAGAAACGCTTAAAAACGCATCGTGGGCACACAGTCTAGATGAGAAGGTGTGTCTAAACTTTTGGTCTGTACTATATATACAGTACAGACCAAAAGTTTGGACACACCTTCTCATTTAAAGGTTTTTCTGTATTTTTATGACAATGAAAATTGTACATTCACACTGAAGGCATCAAAACTATGAATTAACACATGTGGAATTATATAGCTAACAAAAAAGTGTGAAACAACTGAAAATATGTCTTATATTCTAGGTTCTTCAAAGTAGCCACCTTTTGCTTTGATGACTGCTTTGCACACTCTTGGCATTCTCTTGATGAGCTTCAAGAGGTAGTCACCGGAAATGGTCTTCCAACAATCTTGAAGGAGTTCCCAGAGATGCTTAGCACTTGTTGGCCCTTTTGCCTTCACTCTGCGGTCCAGCTCACCCCAAACAATCTCGATTGGGTTCAGGTCTGGTGACTGTGGAGACCAGGTCATCTGGCGTAGCACCCCATCACTCTCCTTCTTGGTAAAATAGCCCTTACACAGCCTGGAGGTGTGTTTGGGGTCATTGTCCTGTTGAAAAATAACTGATGGTCCAACTAAACGCAAACCGGATGGAATAGCATGCCACTGCAAGATGCTGAGGTATCCATGCTGGTTCAGTATGCCTTCAATTTTGAATAAATCCCCAACAGTGTCACCAGCAAAGCACCCCCACACCATCACACCTCCTCCTCCATGCTTCACGGTGGGAACAAGGCATGTAGAGTCCATCTGTTCACCTTTTCTGCGTCGCACAAAGACACTGTGGTTGGAACCAAAGATCTCAAATTTGGACTCATCAGACCAAAGCACAGATTTCCACTGGTCTAATGTCCATTCCTTGTTCTTTAGCCCAAACAAGTCTCTTCTGCTTGTTGCCTGTCCTTAGCAGTGGTTTCCTAGCAGCTATTTTACCATGAAGGCCTGCTGCACAAAGTCTCCTCTTAACAGTAGTTGTAGAGATGTGTCTGCTGCTAGAACTCTGTGTGGCATTGACCTGGTCTCTAATCTGAGCTGCTGTTAACCTGCGATTTCTGAGCTGGTGACTCGGACAAACTTATCCTCAGAAACAAAGGTGACTCTTGGTCTTCTTTTCCAGGGGCGGTCCTCATATGAGCCAGTTTCTTTGTAGCGCTTGATGGTTTTTGCAACTGCACTTGGGGACACTTTCAAAGTTTTCCCAATTTTTTGGACTGACTGACCTTCATTTCTTAAAGTAATGATGGCCACTCGTTTTTCTTTACTTAGCTACTTTTTTTGCCATAATACAAATTCTAACAGTCTATTCAATAGGACTATCAGCTGTGTATCCACCAGACTTCTGCACAACACAACTGATGGTCCCAACCCCATTTATAAGGCAAGAAATCCCACTTATTAAACCTGACAGGGCACACCTGTGAAGTGAAAACCATTTCCGGTGACTACCTCTTGAAGCTCATCAAGAGAATGCCAAGAGTGTGCAAAGCAGTCATCAAAGCAAAAGGTGGCTACTTTGAAGAACCTAGAATAAAAGACATATTTTCAGTTGTTTCACACTTTTTTGTTAAGTATATAATTCCACATGTGTTAATTCATAGTTTTGATGCCTTCAGTGTGAATGTACAATTTTCTTAGTCATGAAAATACAGAAAAATCTTAAAATGAGAAGGTGTGTCCAAACTTTTGGTCTGTACTGTATATATATATATATATATATATATATATATATATATATATATATATACAGTTGAAACCAGAAGTTTACATACACTATATAAAAAGACACATATGCATGTTTTTCTCAATATCTGACATGAAATCAGAATAAATCTTTCCCGTTTTAGATCAATTAGGATCGCAATAAGTTTTAATTTTGCCAAATGCCAGAATAATGAGAGAGAGATAATGTTTTAAGGCATTTACATACAGTACATGTAAACTTCTTGTTTCAACTGTACTGTATATATATTCTTCTGCTTCTGGGATTTGAACCCAGAAGCTCCACTAAATGAGCCTGAAGCTTTAAATTTCAACCATAGGGTCAAATGATAGGGACTGGTAGTTTTTCTTGGCTTATGGGATCAACCCTGAAAATACTCAGGGTGTTTAAAAGTCATTGTGATTCTGATTCTGATGTTTGAAAAAAGTGAGATATCAGAGTCACATATCAAAGTCACACATCATTTGAATTCGACATGGACGAGGTCTGTGTAGAAGTCCCAATGAGTTTCAGACAGATTTGCACTGAAAATCACAACCAAATAGAATGCCTAAGTTATTTCAACTGAGTGTATAGCTCAATGGTAGGTGTACTGGCTTCTAGGCAGAGTTTTGGGTTCAAGTCCCAGCATCGTACAGTGAACTTTTTTTTTATTATTATCAGTTGTAAAAGTCAGATGTCAAAGTCACATATCAAAGTCACATGTTAAAGTCAGTTCTCAGACAGGGTATTTAGCCTCAAACTGACATTATTCTCATGTTTGACTTTGATATCTGATCATGTCCTAAAATGGACACTGTACACACCTCTTCATGAAATCTGCAGTGTCTGACAAGTGTCACTGCTGAGTAGTCTTGCTGATTGACAGTCAACTTCCCCCATCTAGGCAGCGGGGAGCTGGCTTTCCTTCTAAATGACGTCGGCAGTGGTGCTTCGCCGACAGAGCAGGATGAAAGAGTAGGAGCTGCTCTTTCAATGTGACGTCACAGGCAGCAGGAGAATCGTCAGCAGGAGATACAGTATATACTACACAACACAGGAGAGCTGACAGATCCTCTATACTACACAACACAGGAGAGCTGACAGATCCTCTATACTACACAACACAGGAGAGCTGACAGATCCTCTATATACTACACAACACAGGAGAACTGACAGATCCTCTATACTACACAACACAGGAGAGCTGACAGATCCTCTATACTGCACCCCACAGGAGAGCTGACAGATCCTCTATATACTAGACCACACAGGAGCGCTGACAGATCCTCTATATACTACACCACACAGGAGAGCTGACAGATCCTCTATATACTACACCACACAGGAGAGCTGACAGATCCTCTATATACTATACCATATAGGAGAGCTGACAGATCCTCTATTAACTACCTATATACTACACCACGCAGGAGAGCTGACAGATCCTCTATACTACACAACACAGGAGAGCTGACAGATCCTCTATATACTACACAACACAGGAGAACTGACAGATCCTCTATATACTACACAACACAGGAGAGCTGACAGATCCTCTATACTACACAACACAGGAGAGCTGACAGATCCTCTATACTGCACCCCACAGGAGAGCTGACAGATCCTCTATATACTAGACCACACAGGAGCGCTGACAGATCCTCTATATACTACACCACACAGGAGAGCTGACAGATCCTCTATATACTACACCACACAGGAGAGCTGACAGATCCTCTATATACTATACCATATAGGAGAGCTGACAGATCCTCTATTAACTACCTATATACTACACCACGCAGGAGAGCTGACAGATCCTCTATACTGCACCACACAGGAGAGCGGACAGATCCTCTATATACTACACCACACAGGAGAGCTGACAGATCCTCTATATACTACACCACACGGGAGAGCTGACAGATCCTCTATATACTACACCACACAGGAGAGCTGACAGATCCTCTATATACTTCACCACACAGGAGAGCTGACAGATCCTCTATGTAATACACCACACAGGAGAGCTGACAGATCCTCTATATACCACACCACACGGGAGAGCTGACAGATCCTCTATATACTACACCACACAGGAGAGCTGACAGATCCTCTTTATACTTCACCACACAGGAGAGCTGACAGATCCTCTATGTAATACACCACACAGGAGAGCTGACAGATCCTGTATATACTACACCACACAGGAGAGCTGACAGATCCTCTATATACTACACCACACAGGAGAGCTGACAGATCCTCTATATACTACATCACACAGGAGAGCTGACAGATCCTCTATATACTACACCACACAGGAGAACTGACAGATCCTCTATATACTATACCACATAGGAGAGCTGACAGATCATCTATTAATTACCTATATACTACACCACGCAGGAGAGCTGACAGATCCTCCATACTGCACCACATAGGAGAGCGGACAGATCCTCTATATACTACACCACACAGGAGAGCTGACAGATCCTCTATATACTACACCACACAGGAGAGCTGACAGATCCTCTATATACTACACCACACAGGAGAGCTGACAGATCCTCTATATACTACACCACACAGGAGAGCTGACAGATCCTGTATATACTATACCACATAGGAGAGCTGACTGATCCTCTATATACTACACCACACAGGAGAGCTGACAGATCCTCTATTAACTACCTATATACTACACCACACAGGAGAGCTGACAGATCCTGTATATACTACACCACACACGAGAACTGACAGATCCTCTATATACTACACCACACAGGAGAGCTGACAGATCCACTATATACTACACCACACAGGAGAGCTGACAGATCCTCTATATACTATACCACATAGGAGAGCTGACTGATCCTCTATATACTACACCACACAGGAGAGCTGACAGATCCTCTATATACTACACCACACAGTACACATTCTCTATATAATACACCACACAGGAGAAATTATATATCCTGTATATACTACACCACACAGGAGAGCTGACAGATCCTCTATATACTATACCACATAGGAGAGCTGACCGATCCTCTATATACTATACCACACAGGAGAGCTGACAGATCCTCTATATACTACACCACACAGGACACATCTATATATATATAATCGTCTTATCCCGTCTGTCTGTCTTTCTGTCTGTGCAGGAAATCCCGCGTCGCTCATTGGTCTGGCAGCGGCCAATCAGCGCCGCGGGATTTCTGAAAAAAGATGGCGGCCGTTAGCGGCTCATCTGCGGGACGGAGATGCAGCAGAGAGATGACCGGCGCAAGGCGCTCATCTCCCGGCCGATAGCAGCAGAAGGACCTCGACCGCCGGCGCTGCTGACCTCCATGCGGCTAGGGTGTCAAGGGAGAACCGGGGAGCGGCGCTGCGGGTCGGGATACTTCTGCTGCGAGCAGCCACTCATCTCCCGGCTTCTTGCAGCGGAAGTAGCCGCACAGGCAGCGGCGCTGACATCCATGCGGCTAGGGTGTCAAGGGAGGACCGGGGAGCGGCGCTGCGGGTCGGGACACTTCTGCTGCGAGCAGTCGCTCATCTCCCGGCTTCTCGCAGCGGAAGTACCCGCACAAACAGCGACGCTCCCCGTTCCTCACCAATACGATTCCGCTCCCCGGTCCTCACCAATACGATTCGCTGATTGGTCGCGCTCTCCTGCCGCGACCAATCAGTGATCTTGGCGCAAAAGTTAAAACCGCTGTGCAGATTGGTCGCGGCCACTGCACGCGTCCAATCAGCGATCTTGGAGCCACATTTAACCCCTTAACAACATCTGACGTACTAATACGCATCTGTGCCCTGGGACTTAAGAGCCAGACCTGTATTAGTACGTCATGGCGATCGCGTGCGCGCACACAGGCTGTGCGGGCGTGATCGCCGCCGGGTGTCAGCTGATTTTCACAGCTGACACCCGATACTATGTGCAGGGAGCGGTCCTGCACCGCTCCCAGCACATTAACCCCCGCGATGCTGCGATCGAAGTCGATCGAAGTCGATCGCAGCATTGCGGGGGGAAGGGGAGGTGATCGCAGATACTCACCTCCTCTTCCGGCTTCCAGCGCTGTCTGCAAAGGCTTCCCGGGTGTTGCCATGACGACCCGATGTCGTCATGACAACATCCGGGTCATCAGACAGCAGGAAGATTGTTTGGACATGCGCAGTGCATCTCCAAACAATCTTCTCCCTGTCCAGCGCTGAGAGCCTGCATGACACAGGGATGGTGCTTCATTCCTGTGCCATGCAGGCGATCAGAGAAAAAAAAGTGAAAGTCCCAGAGTGGGACAAAGTAATAAAATATAAAAACTGTCAGAAAGTGAAAAAAAAAAAAAAAATTGCAAAAATATATAAAAAAAAAAATAAAAATAATCCACCAAAAATAAAAATATAATGTACCCATCAATAAATATTATTATAAAAAAAAAAAAAAAAAAAAAAAAAAAAAGTACACATATTTGGTATCGCCGCGTCCGGAACAAACTGACCTATAAAACTGTCCCACTAGTTAACTCATTCAGTGAACACGGTAAAAAAAAAAAAAAAAAACGAAGCAAAAAACAATGCTTTTTTTTTTCACTTTTTCATTTTTACGAATCAATTTGTGAAGTACCTGGGGGTTCCAAGTGCTCACTATGCATCTAGATAGGTGCCTTGGGGGGTCTAGTTTCCAAAATGGGGTCACTTGTGGGGGAGCTCCAATGTTTGGGCACACAGGGGCTCTCCAAATGAAACATGATGTCCGCTAACAATTTGAGCCGACAATTTGTTAGCGGATACCATGTTGCTTTTGGAGAGTCCCTGTGTGCCCAAACATTGGAGCTCCCCCACAAGTGACCCCATTTTGGAAACTAGACCCCCCAAGGCACCTATCTAGATGCATAGTGAGCACTTGGAACCCCCAGGTGTTTCACAAATTGATTCATAAATATGAAAAAGTGTTTTTTTTTTCACTTTTTCATTTTTACAAATCAATTTGTGAAGCACCTGGGGGTTCCAAGTGCTCACTATGCATCTAGATAGGTGCCTTGGGGGGTCTAGTTTCCAAAATGGGGTCACTTATGGGGGAGCTCCAATGTTTGGGCACACTGGGGCTCTCCAAACACAACATGGCGTCCGCTAATTATTCAAGCAAATTTTACAATCAAAAAGTCAAATGACGCTCCTTCCCTTCTGAGCCCTGCCGTGCGCCCAAACAGTGTTTTTTCCCCACATATTGGGTATCTGCGTGCCCAGGGTAAATTGCACAACAAATTTTGGGGTCCATTTTTTCTTGTTACCCCTGTGAAAATAAAAAAAAATGGGTCTAAAGTAACATTTTTGTGAAAAAAGTTAAATGTTCATTTTTTTCTTCCACATTCAAAAAATTCCTGTGAAGCACCTGAAGGGTTAATAAAGTTCTTGAATGTGGTTTTGAGCACCTTGAGGGGAGCAGTTTTTAGAATGGTGTCACTTTTGGGTATTTTCTGTCATAAAGACTAGTGTTGAGCCACCCCCGTAGTGTTCGAGTTCGGTTCGGTTCGTCGAACACCCGTGTGTTCGCCGAACTGTTCGTCGAACTGTTCGTCGAACACCTTCGAACACCGTTAAAACCAATGGCAGGCAAACAAAAACACATAGAAACACATAGAAAACACCTTCAAAGGTGTCCAAAAGCTGACAAACTGCTCAGAAGACATAACTAACACATGGAAAAGTGACAAGTACATATAGTCATGCGAAAATAAAAGAGGTGGAGGAGTAAAAGGAGGGGGAGACACAGATATAGGCATGTCATGCCCTTCTAAAATCCAAAAAGTGAGAAGCCGACACGGCCAGTCCGCTCCTGCCCGTGCCACCTCCGTGTCGCCGGGTTTGTGCCAGAGCCGCGGTGAACCCTGATGGCCAGCCCCCCTCTCCCAATACTGGTGCCTGTCCGCTGGTGGGTCGAGCGAGCCCCCCTGTGGTGGAGGCAGCTCTAAGCTTTTTAATTTAAATTGTCTCTCTAATTTGAATGAATACACTTTAAATCCATTTACAAGGATCTATTGGAGGGCAAGTCTCATGCCAGCAGCCGCATAATTCCAGCTCCAGTAGCGTCCACTAAAGCTGCTGCAGTTAAAAAGCTTTTATAAAGATCGAGCTCGGCTGTCCACCGCAAGGCATCCTACTGCCAGTCCCAGCCCCTATGCCTTGGGGTGCCTCCTGATGCTCTTCACTGAGTATCCCGTGGTCCCGAAGCATTTCCTTTGAAAAAATGAAGTGTCCAAACTACAGGTGGTGTAGCTTGCTTAACAGCCGGGATAATCCGCTGACTAGCAGACCCTGCTACTAGGCACAAAGTATTTCCTGGGCTAGATGCAGTTAAAAATTTGTAATTAGATACTCTCGTTGGATGCTGAGAAAGCATTCCATAGAGTCTCCTGGCACGCCATATATGATTCTCTTAAAAAGCTTGGGGTAGGGGTCTAGGGGACCCTTTTATAGCCAAAATCACGGCCCTGTATCGCAATACGTCACCTAGGCTGAAGATAAATGGAACTGTAGCACCCTGAGGGCTCGGTTGCTACAGAGGTATTGCACCTCACCCAGAGGTGTGATATCTCACTCTCAGGTAAGGATGTAGTGTGGATCAGGACCCGACACCTGCATGCATTACACCACATTGCCGTGGGGCAGGGCGACCAATATGCCCCTGAGATGGGCACGACAGTCCCTGTCCCTGGCTGGAGTGGGGGGAGGGAACACTGAGGAAGGGGAACCCTGTAGTGCAGGAGCAGGGAGGAAGCAGTTCCTGGGTGCATTGAGAAGGGAGTATAAAAGGTGGGCACCATCTTAGTTCAGTGCAGAGAAGTCTGAGCAGAAGTGGCAGGGAGCAGGGGCTCTGCATGAGCTCTGCTCCGGAGGCGGGCCTAGTAACAGAGGCCCAGGCCTGGAAGAGGGAGAAGGAAGGAAGAGGAGCGGAGAAGGCTCCAGGAACGAGGAACGAAGGGATCTCAGGGGTGCGGACGGGCGAGTTGCCACCGCACGCCAGAATCCACCTGCGTGGAGAGGTCAGGCCAAAGGGGGAGACCGGTCCCCGAAACTAGTGGAGGCAGGAAACGACTCTCAGCTAGAAACAGGAGGCTGTGACATTTTATGTGGCGCAGCCCCTCGCTACACCCGCTAGGAAGGCACCACATAGGGTCAGGGAAACTGGCGCCAAGTTTACCAAGAGGAGGCCCGAGGCAGCCGGACAGAAGGGTTGGTAAGAAAGGCCAGACAAAGGACACACAAAGGGGGTCCTGTGAAGCGCTCCAAAGTTATCTGGGAGTTGTCTGAGCCCCTCACCTGGTGAGCACAGTACGACGTGGGCAGCCGTTACCTGCAGACGTGGTCTGGATAATAAGAACTGTGAGTAAAGGCCCTGGACTGCATCACTGACTCCGTGTCATTACTGCTGCTGCCCTGCACCATCACCCCCATCCTCCGCATACACTGCCCTGAGGCTATACTCCTCCCGTGGGGAGTTATGCTACGCTCTGCTGCACCCACAACACCAGCCTCAGCGGTCTGCCCTGGAGCGGCGGTTCACTCTGTCCGCAATCCACGGGTGGCGTAGTCGGACATTTAAACATCAAAACCACATAAATAGTTCCGCCACTGGTTTGACCGCCCTGAGCCACAGAACCGGGTTGCCGCCACGGAGACTACAACCACCAGCATCCACCAAAAAGGGTCCGGCTCCGGGTGTCCCAAGGCCCAGGGGGCGCGTCAGAACATTTTCATCACCTTGCACAATCACCAATGGGACAAGGCAGGGATGTTCTCTGTCCCCTCTCTTATACATCCTAGTGACGGAGCACCTGCTCTCATCAATTCGCCATAACCCCAATATTAGGTGAATTGAGGTGGGAGGCACCGAGTACAAGTGCTCTCTATTTGCTGACGATGTCCTAGTATATATCACTCAATCACATATATCCATCCATGCTGTTATGGCTGAAATAGATCACTTTGTTACATGGTCAAATTTTAAAATCAATGCAGCGAAGTCTGAGGCCCTCGATGTCTCCCTCCCCAAATACATATAGGATTCCATCCAGTCCAACTTTCCCTTTGCCTGGCCCTCACAGGGTATCAAATACTTAGGAATTCCTATTCATAGAGACCTCTCCCATCTATGTTATCTTAATTTTGGGCCCTTTATTGAACAACTCCATACAGACCACGGTTGGCAAGTTAGAACTGTAAGATTCACTACGTGAACCACTGGTGTTTTGTGGAAAAGCACATGTACACTGTGTTCCAAATTATTATGCAAAAAGTGTTTAGGAGTGATAAGGGAAGAATTTGTTTGTTTGTCAGTTAAACTCATTGATGGTGATGTGTGTCAGGGCTCTTTATATCACTGTAAGCAATTGCAGACACCAGTGCTAATTAGTTTGTCAGGTGTGTCCAATGAAAGGCAAGACTACTTAAGAAGGCTCTCTCACATTATTCAGCAGCCTACATTTTCTGCCAAAATGGGAAAGAAAAAGGATGTGTCGGCTGCTGAGAAGCAACAAATTGTGGAGTGTTTAGGTCAAGGCATGACTACAATCAACATTGTGCGATGATCAGGATGAAGTGTCTTGGCAATCAAGAAGTATGTAGCTGATTCACAGTACACACGTGTGCGTGCTGATAAGGGCAAATTGAGGACTCTTTCCTACAGGCAATTACGTCAGGTTGAAAGAGCAGCGGCAAAAAAGCCTTGTCATTTCAGCAGACAAGTTTTTGAAGCTGCTTGTGCCTCCAACGTCCCCCGAACAACAAGATGCAGGGTCCTTCAGAGGTTTGCAGCTGTGCATACGCCATCCTGTCGACCTCCTCTATCCACTTCACACAAGCAGAAACGGCTCCAGTGGGCCAAACATTACATGAAGACTGATTTCAAAACTGTTTTGTTCACGGATGAGTGCCGTGCAGCGCTCGATGGTCCAGATGGATAGAGTGGAGGATGGCTGGTTGATGGACACCCCACGCAAACACGGCTACAGCGCCAACAAGGAGGAGGTGGAGTAATGTTTTGGGCTGGAATCATGGGGAGAGAGATTGTCGGCCCCTTTAGGATCCCTGAAGGCGCTAAAGATGAACTCCATAATGTATGTGGATTTTCTCAAACAGCATTTCCTGCCATGGTTCAAGAAGAAGAACCGTGTATTTCACAGCAAGATCATTTTTCTGCATGATAATGCACCATCTCATGCTGCACATAAAACATCTGCATCTCTGGCTGATATGGGCATAAAAGGGGACAAACTTATGGTGTGACCCCCATGCTCCCCTGACCTCTACCCCATTCAGAACCTTTGGAGCATCATTAAAAGGAGTGTCTATGATGGCGGGAGGCAGTTCACATCTAAGCAACAGCTCTGGGAGGGTATTCTGTCCTCATGCAAAACAATTGAAGCAGAAACCATCCAAAACCTGACAAATTCAATGGACGAGAGAGTTCAGAAGCTCCTTTCGAACAAGGGGTCCTATGTGAAAATGTAACACCACCTAGAATAAAGTTTTGAGTTGAAAACTGTTTGATTTCAGTTTCTAACAACCTGCTAATGCTTATAATTTCAAAAATGACCATTTTTTTGGTCTTTATTAAAATGAAAAGGTTGATCGAAAAGTTTGGGGGATCTAAGAGTGTGGCAACCCAGTAGTCATGATTACTTCGAATTCTGACAATATGAGGGTCATGCTGCAGGTAGTGCAGCAAGAAGGCACTTATGTGTCTTGCGCATCTCGGAGCCCCAAAATTATTTTCCGGGCTAGATGCAGCTAAAAATTATTTTTAATTTTAAATCTGGTGGAGCTTATTATAGATGGCCTAATAGGATTAGTGCTGCACACTGCTACAAAGCCCAAATTATTTTCCAGTCAAGATACAGATAAACATGATTAGTAATTTGAAAGCTTAAAACGGTTGGTAGGCTGATTTTAAACAATCATCAAGCTTTTACTCTCCCCAGGATGACACACGGGTAGAAAAGTCGTTTCGGATCCATGATTTGTTCATCTTTATGAACGTGAGTCTGTCTACATTATCAGTGGAGAGCCGCGTGCGCTTATCTGTCAGCACACCACCAGCAGCGCTGAACACACGTTCAGACAGAACGCTGGCTGCGGGGCATGACAAGATCCCCAAGGCGTAAGTGGCTAGCTCCGGCCATTTATCCAGATTGGAAGCCCAAAAAGAGCAAGGGTCCAGTGACACAGTCGTGGCTTCAATGTTTACTTGGAGATACTCCTGTACCATCGTCTCTAGGCGTTGACTATGTGTCAGACTTCTTGTCTCCTGTGGCCTTGCAAAGGATGGGCTAAAAAAGTGGTGAAATGATTCCGCAAAATTGATGTTACCACCAGATACTGTGGTTCTGTTACGGTTTGAGTGCTGAACACTTGACGGTCCCACGGTTGGCAAGTTGGAACTGTGAGATTCACTACGTGCACCACTGGTATTTTGTGGAAAAGCACATGTAAGATTCTGCAACAGTCTCTGCTGATACTCCTGCATGCGTGCATCCCTTTCTATGGCAGGAATAATTTCTGCAAATTTACTTTTGTACCGGGGATCTAACAGTGTGGCAACCCAGTAGTCAGGATTATTTCTAATTCTCACAATTCGAGGGTCATGTTGCAGGTAGTGCAGCAAGAAGGCACTCATGTGTGTTGCGCATCCAGGAGCACCAAGTCCCTGTTGTGTTGGTGGCGAGGTAACAATCATGCTTCCTTCCTCTGTCCTCTCCCCCCAACCTCGCACAACAGAAATGTGATCAAGGTCTCCCTCATCTGATGAGTCTTCCATCAGTTCGTCCTCCACTTCTTCCTGGGCTCCTGCACCTTCCTCACTAGTTTGGCTGCTACCATGCGCCCTGGTAAAACCATCTCCCCCACCCTCACATGCCTGCCGCCTTGGTGCTGCCGACCGTCTGGACCTTGCAGATGTTAGCCCTTCCGCATACAACTCCTCCTCCTCTACTTCCTCCACCTCCTCTTGTGCCACCACCTGACTCCGAATTCTGTTTAACATGTGCTCCAGCATGTAAATCACCGGAATAGTCATGCTGATAATGGCATCGTCAGCACTAAACATCTTCGTCGCCATTTCAAAACTGTGCAGAAGGGTGCATAGGTCCCTGATCTGAGACCACTCCTCCAGCGTGATTTGCCCCACCTCTGAATCTCGTTGGCCCAGGCTATACGTCAGAACGTATTGCACCAGGGCTTGTCGGTGCTGCCACAGTCGCTGCAACATGTGCAGAGTTGAATTCCACCGGGTAGGCACATCGCATTTTAGCCGGTGAAGTGGCAGGCCCAACGACTTCTGTAGAGATGTAAGTCGCTGAGCTGCGGGATGCGAACGGCGGAAGTGAGCACACAGCGACCGTGCCCTCTGCAGAAGGCCATCTAGTCTGGGATAGTGGGCTAAAAATTGCTGGACAACCAGGTTCAACACATGAGCCATACAAGGCACGTGTGTGACATTGCCCCGGCGAAGGGCCGCACCCAGGTTTGCAGCATTGTCGCACACGGCCTTCCCTGGTTTCAGGTCCAGTGGAGACAACCATTCATGAAATTGGTTCTCCAGAGCTGACCACAACTCCTCAGCTGTGTGACTCACATTTCCCAGACATTTCAATGTAAAAACCGCCTGATGACGTTGAGCCCTACTGCCAGCATAGTAAGGAGGTGTGCAGGATCCCTTCTGCGCAGTTAGAAAGCTTGTGGCATGACCAGACAGGCTTTGGGTGCAGGTGGAAGACCGAGAGGAGGTTGAGGAGGCAGAAGCAGTGGAGGAACTTTGACATAAAGAGGATTGACGCACAACTCGTGGGGACGGCAAGACTTGGACAGCAGCCCCTTGTCCTGCTGTCACCATAGTTACCCAGTGCCCAGTCAGCGACTTGTAACGCCCCTGTCCATGCCTACTCGTCCAAGTGTCTGTGGTGAAATGCACCCTGTCACACACAGAGTTTCTCAAAGAAGCGGTGATGTTGTGTGCGACATGCTGGTGGAGCGCAGGCACACCTTTCTTTGAGAAGTAGTGCCGACTGGGCATCTGGTACTGGGGCACTGCGACGGACATAAGGTCTCGAAAATCCTCTGTGTCCACCAGGCGGAAAGGCAGCATTTCTGTAGCCAAGAGCTTGCAGATGGTGAAATTCAACCTCTTAGCTTTCTCATGGCTAGGAGGAAATGGTCTTTTACTTGTCCACATCTGAGGGACCGAGGGCTGGCTATTGTGCTTAGACGGGGTTGATAAGGGTGTCCCCGGCAAACTGCCGGTCTGTGAGGAAGATGCAGGCGGACATGTTAGGTTGCCTTGATCCAAAGGTGGTGCTATCGATGTCGGACAGCGCTCAACACCAGCTGCTGTTACCACCTCCAAAGAAAATGATGACCTGCCAATCACGCTGGCTGTTGCGGGTAAAGAGGTGGCAGGTCTGCGCCCCAAAACAGGTGTGACTGCTGTCCCCCCAGTCACAGAGGATGAAGAGGCCGCGGATGCACAAGATATGGCAGACGGTGGTTGGCCCGGCCGGCTAGGCCGCATTGTAGCACACTGAGCTTCCCACTGCAACTTATGCTTCATGTCCATGTGCCGGTTCATGCATGAAGTACTCAAACTATGTATTTTTTGGCCTCTACTTAGCTTTTGCTGACAAATGTTACAGATAACACGAGTTGGGTCATCTTTATCGATCTGAAAAAATGCCCAGGCTATGCAAGGCTTAGCACCCATGCGACCTGAAGAGCCACCACGACTTGTGGTGAGAGGCAGAGTTGTGTTTGAGGATGCAGTTGTTGACGTGCTTCCAGTACTACATCTCTGTCCAGGAAGGCGCAACCTGACCTCGTCGTCACTAGCATCTTCCTCCACCTCCTCTGCTGACCTCATCTCTTGGCTGACTGTGGGTTGACAGTAAGTGGGATCTCCAACCTCATCATCATCACCCTGTGTGTTATCACACCCGTCGTCCTCAGAGCCAACCTGTTCCTGCCCTGACAAAAAACTAAAGTTGTCGCTCCAATCAGGTATTTGAGTCTTATCATCGTCTTCCTCATTGTCTCCACCAACAGGAGTTACAGTTTGGGAATGAGGGTCTACATTATGGTCAGAACCTTCTGCGTCTGGTCCTGGATCCGACTCATAAAGATTCTGGGCATCAGTGCAGATCATTTCCTCGTCTGGATTCACAGAAGCGCTGGAGTCGACCTCTGATTCCCAGGCTATAGTATGAGTAAACAGCTCTGCAGACTCAACCATCTGTTCTACCTCATACTCAGACGGGCAGCTGGAGATTTGGGAGCTGTGAGGAAGCAAGTGCGATTTGGGTGACACCTTTGAGGACTGGAGTATTTGTGATGTTGAAGTTGATGTGGAGGAGAGCCCACTTAAAGGAGCACTTGATATCCGTTGAAGCACCTGCTGTTTTTGTGCCTCATCTGGAATTTGTAGCGATTGGCGTGGCCGTAAGAAAGGGATCTTATCACATTGTCCGCTAAAAGAAGTAGACATTTTACTTTGGCTGGAAGATGGTCTTTCTTCTGCAGATGTTACTGTTGCTTTAACACCTACCCCACGGACACAACCTTTTTTCCCCTTCCCAACACGCCTATTCCCCTTTCCACCAGCAGCAGGCCTTTTTCCACTCATTTTGGTGGTTAACTAATTCACAACTCTGGAGTTGTTTGCACAAAAAAACAATGGATGGTAACCGAGCAGAGCTGAGTGGCCAAACTGTGGTATTAGGCCAAAACTATTGGCTGGGTTAGATGCAGAAAAAAATATATTCAGTTTGCAACCTGATGGAGGTCAGTATAGATGGACTAATAGAGAAAGTCCGACACACTGCTAGAAGGCCAAATATTTTTTCAGAGCTAGATGCAGAAAAAAATTATGTTCAGTTTGCAACCTGATGGAGGTCAGTATAGATGGATTAATAGAACAAGACCCACACACAGCTAGAAGCCCAATATTTTTTCAGAGGTAGATGTAGAAAAAAATATATTCAGTTTGCAACCTGATGGAGGTCAGTATAGATGGACTAATACAACAAGTCCCACACACAGCTAGAAGCCCAAATATTTTTTCAGAGGTACTGTAGATGCAGATAAAAATTATTTTTAATTTGCAACTTGATGGAGGTCAGTATAGATGGACTAATACAACAAGTCCCACACACAGCTAGAAGCCCAAATATTTTTTCAGAGGTACTGTAGATGCAGATACAAATTATTTTTAATTTGCAACCTGATGGAGGTCAGTATAGATGGACTAATACAACAAGTCCCACACACAGCTAGAAGCCCAAATATTTTTTCAGAGGTACTGTAGATGCAGATAAAAATTATTTTTAATTTGCAACCTGATGGAGGTCAGTATAGATGGACTAATAGAGAAAGTCCGACACACTGCTAGAAGGCCAAATATTTTTTCAGAGCTAGATGCTGAAAAAAATTATATTCAGTTTGCAACCTGATGGAGGTCAGTATAGATGGATTAATAGAACAAGACCCACACACAGCTAGAAGCCCAATATTTTTTCAGAGGTAGATGCAGAAAAAAATATATTCAGTTTGCAACCTGATGGAGGTCAGTATAGATGGACTAATACAACAAGTCCCACACACAGCTAGAAGCCCAAATATTTTTTCAGAGGTACTGTAGATGCAGATAAAAATTATTTTTAATTTGCAACCTGATGGAGGTCAGTATAGATGGACTAATACAACAAGTCCCACACACAGCTAGAAGCCCAAATATTTTTTCAGAGGTACTGTAGATGCAGATACAAATTATTTTTAATTTGCAACCTGATGGAGGTCAGTATAGATGGACTAATACAACAAGTCCCACACACAGCTAGAAGCCCAAATATTTTTTCAGAGGTAGATGCAGAAAAAAATATATTCAGTTTGCAACCTGATGGAGGTCAGTATAGATGGACTAATACAACAAGTCCCACACACAGCTAGAAGCCCAAATATTTTTTCAGAGGTACTGTAGATGCAGATAAAAATTATTTTTAATTTGCAACCTGATGGAGCTCAGTATAGATGGACTAATACAACAAGTCCCACACACAGCTAGAAGCCCAAATATTTTTTCAGAGGTACTGTAGATGCAGATACAAATTATTTTTAATTTGCAACCTGATGGAGGTCAGTATAGATGGACTAATACAACAAGTCCCACACACAGCTAGAAGCCCAAATATTTTTTCAGAGGTACTGTAGATGCAGATACAAATTATTTTTAATTTGCAACCTGATGGAGGTCAGTATAGATGGACTAATACAACAAGTCCCACACACAGCTAGAAGCCCAAATATTTTTTCAGAGGTAGATGCAGAAAAAAATATATTCAGTTTGCAACCTGATGGAGGTCAGTATAGATGGACTAATACAACAAGTCCCACACACAGCTAGAAGCCCAAATATTTTTTCAGAGGTACTGTAGATGCAGATAAAAATTATTTTTAATTTGCAACCTGATGGAGGTCAGTATAGATGGACTAATACAACAAGTCCCACACACAGCTAGAAGCCCAAATATTTTTTCAGAGGTACTGTAGATGCAGATACAAATTATTTTTAATTTGCAACCTGATGGAGGTCAGTATAGATGGACTAATAGAGAAAGTCCGACACACTGCTAGAAGGCCAAATATTTTTTCAGAGCTAGATGCAGAAAAAAATTATATTCAGTTTGCAACCTGATGGAGGTCAGTATAGATGGATTAATACAACAAGACCCACACACAGCTAGAAGCCCAAATATTTTTTCAGAGGTAGATGCAGAAAAAAATATATTCAGTTTGCAACCTGATGGAGGTCAGTATAGATGGACTAATACAACAAGTCCCACACACAGCTAGAAGCCCAAATATTTTTTCAGAGGTACTGTAGATGCAGATAAAAATTAGTTTTAATTTGCAACCTGATGGAGGTCAGTATAGATGGACTAATAGAATGATGCTATGCCCAAAAGATTTTACTTCACTAGGTGCAGTAAAAAAATTGGTATTCTATACACAGGTGGTATATCTTGCAGCACAGATAGGCTACTCCACTGACTAACACACTCTGCAATAGGCCAAAAAGGATTAGCTTTGCTAGATTCAGCCAAATGCTGTGAAAAAAACTTGCACAGCACTGGCACAGACCTGCCTGGCAAAAACTGATAGGAACTGATGTAACCTAGTCCTGAAAAGGACTCCAATTACAATTAGTCTTTACTCCCACAACCTATCTATTTAAGAGCACAGACCTCCCTGATAAAAGTCGTAGGAAATGCTGTAACCTAGTCCTTAAAAGGACTGCAATCACAACTATTCCCTACTCCCAAGCTATCTGTATATTTGTGCGAAAATTGGCTTGAAATTAACAAGGTATAGCGCACACAGCAACAGCGGTGCCGTCTAACACGCAGCTGCAGCAGTGAGAAAATGGTGGCGACGGGGAAAATGGCTTGGTCTTATAGGGCAAGGACATGTGACATACACTGCCAATGACACATGCCCTTGCTTGTGTGAAAAAAAGCACTTCGCTCCGTGTGTGCGCTGCTGATAGGCTGACAGATTGCACCTCCCCACTGCAAATGCGGGAAAGAGAAAAAAAAATGGAGATCTTCATTGTTCCTGCAGAGATCCATCCCCTGCCCCTCCCCCCACCCCGCTGTACACTCAAACTGCGTATTAACATTAATTTTCATCATTACTGAGAAAAAATCCAGTTATGATTTTGGTGCACGAACAGTTATCGAACATAACCTCGAACAGCCGAATTTTTATCAAATTGTTCGTGTTCGCCGAACGGCTCGAACACCGCCCAAAACAGCTCGAATTTGAGATTGGCGAACAGTTCGAGTAGAACAACGCTCATCTCTAATAAAGACCTCTCAAAGTGACTTCAAATGTGATGTGGTCCCTAAAAAGATGGTTTTGTAAATTTTGTTGGAAAAATGAGAAATCGCTGCTCAACTTTTAACCCTTATAGCTTCCTAACAAAAAAAAATTTTGGTTCCAAAATTGTGCTGATGTAAAGTAGACACGTGGGAAATGTTATTTATTAACTCTTTTGCGTGACATATCTCTCTGATTTAAGGGCATAAAAATTTAAATTTTGAAAATTGCTAAATTTTCAAAATTTTCGCCAAATTTCCATTTTTTTCACAAATAAACGCAAGTGATATCGAAGAAATTTTACCACAATCATGAAGTACAATATGTCACGAAAAAACAATCTCAGAATCAGGGGGACCCGTTGAAGCGTTCCAGAGTAATTACCTCATAAAGTGACAGTGGTCAGAATTGTAAAAATTGGCCTGGTCATTAACGTGCAAACCACCCTCGGGGCTTAAGGGGTTAAACACTGATGTGCTGATTTTAGCGCCACATTTAAACACTGCTGTGCTGATTGGTCGCGGACGCTGCCCGCAACCAATCAGCAATTTTGGCGCCACATTTAAACACTGCTGTGCTGATTGGTCGTGGACGCTGCCCGCGACCAATCAGCGAGATTGGCGCCAAATTTAAACACCGCTCTGCTGATTGGTGGCGGCCACCAGCCGCGACAAATCAGCGAGATTGGCGACAAATTTAAAAAACGCTCTGCTGATTGGTCGCGGCCGGCGACCGCGACCAATCAGCAATATTGGCGCCAAATTTAAACACCCCTCTGCTGATTGGTCGCGACCGCCAGCTGCGACCAATCAGCGATATTGGCGCCAAATTTAAACACCGCTCTGCTGATTGGTCACGACCGCCAGCTGCGACCAATCAGCGACATTGGCGCCAAATTTAAACACTGCTCTGCTGATTGGTCGCAGTCGCCGGCAGCGACCAATCAGCGATTTTGGCGCCAAATTTAAACACACTCTCCAGTCCTCACTAACACGGTTCGCTGATTAGTCGTGGCCGCCACCCGCAAACAATCAGCAATATTGGCGCCAAATTTAAACCCCGCTCTGCTGATTGGTCGCGGTCGCCGGCCGCGACCAATCAGCAGTATTTATGAAAATACTATACTATACTATACTATTTTTAATGGTGTTTTATTTGTTTGTCGGTTTGTCATTTTGTGTATATGTGTCAGGAATTATTTGTATTCAATAAATTGATATATTTTTATGGATCTTTGTTGTTATTGATAATTATTTGGTTACTTTTTGACTATTTGGGTGATCACTGCTAGTTTGCATCTCTTCTTTTTGCTGTTTTCATACTTACTATTTTATGAGATGCTGCAGGTAGATCCCGTTTATTAGATGGTGCCCTCCTCATTGTTTGGTGGTTCACCAATCAGCAGTATTGGCGCCAAATTTAAACACTACTCTGCTGATTGCTCGCGGTCGCCGAACTTGACCAATCAGCATTATTGGCGCCAAATTTAAACATCGCTTTGCTGATTGGTCGCGGTGGCCGGCCGCGACCAAACAGCGATATTGGCGCCAAATTTAAACACCGCTCTGCTGATTGGTCGCGGTTGCCGGTCGCGATTAATCAGCATTATTGGCGCCAAATTTAAACACCGCTCTGCTGATTGGTCGCGGCCATGAACAATCACCATTATTGGCGCCAAATTTAAATACCGCTCTGCTGATTGGTCGCGTTCGCTGGCAGCGACCAATCAGCATTATTGGAGCCAAATTTAAACGCCGCTCTGCTGATTAGTCGCGACCACCGGCCGTGAACAATCAGCGATATAGGCGCCAAATTTTAACACCGCTTTGCTGATTGGTCACGGTTGCCGGCCACGACCAATCAGCGATTTTGCTGCCAAATTTAAACACGCTCTCCAGTCCTCACTAACACGGTTTGCAGATTGGTCGTGGCCGCCGCCTGCGACCAATCACCGATATGGCCGCCAAATTTAAACACTGCTTTGCTGATTGGTCGCGGTTGCCGGCCGCGACCAATCAGCGATTTTGGCGCAAGATTTAAACACCGCTCTGCTGTATGCACCCGGTCGGCCGCATACATATTTTAGAATACCCGATGTGTTAGAATCGGGCCACCATCTAGTATAATATAATGATCCCACAGACTCACATATAATATAATGTTACCACAGACCCACAAATAATATAATGACCCCACAGACTCACATATAATATAATGTTACCAAAACCCACAAATAAAATAATTACCCCACAGACCCACATATCATATAATGTCCCCACAGACCCACATATAATATAATGTCACCAAAGACCCACATATACAGTGCTGGCCAAAAGTATTGGCACCCCTGCAATTCTGTCAGATAATACTCAGTTTCTTCCTGAAAATGATTGCAATCACAAATTCTTTGGTATTATTATCTTCATTTAATTTGCTTGCAAGGAAAAAACACAAAAGAGAATGAAGCAAAAATCAAATCATGGATCATTTCACACAAAACTCCAAAAAAAGGGCCGGACAAAAGTATTGGCACCCTCAGCCTAATACTTGGTTGCACAACCTTTAGCCAAAATAACTGCGAACAACCGCTTCCGGTAACCATCAATGAGTTTCTTACAATGCTCTGCTGGAATTGTAGACCATTCTTCTTTGGCAAACTGCTCCAGGTCCCTGATATTTGAAGGGTGCCTTCTCCAAACTGCCATTTTGAGATCTCTCCACAGGTGTTCTATGGGATTCAGGTCTGGACTCATTGCTGGCCACCTTAGAAGTCTCCAGTGCTTTCTCTCAAACCATTTTATAGTGCTTTTGGAAGTGTGTTTTGGGTCATTGTCCTGCTGGAAGACCCATGACCTCTCACACTGGGCCCTACATTATGCTGTAAAATTTGTTGGTAGTCTTCAGACTTCATAATGCCATGCACACAGTCAAGCAGTCCAGTGCCAGAGGCAGCAAAGCAACCCCAAAACATCAGGGAACCTCCGCCATGTTTGACTGTAGGGACCGTGTTCTTTTCTTTGAATGCCTCTTTTTTTTTCCTGTACACTCTATGTTGATGCTTTTTCCCAAAAAGCTCTACTTTTGTCTCATCTGACCAGAGAACATTCTTCCAAAACGTTTTAGGCTTTCTCAGGTAAGTTTTGGCAAACTCCAGCCTGACTTTTTTATGTCTCGGGGTAAGAAGTGGGGTCTTCCTGGGTATCCTACCATACAGTCCCTTTTCATTCAGACGCCGACGGATAGTACGGGTTGACACTGTTGTACCCTCGGACTGCAGGGCAGCTTGAACTTGTTTGGATGTTAGTCGAGGTTCTTTATCCACCATCCGCACAATCTTGCGTTGAAATCTCTCGTCAATTTTTCTTTTCCGTCCACATCTAGGGAGGTTAGCCACAGTGCCATGGGCTTTAAACTTCTTGATGACACTGCGCACGGAAGACACAGGAACATTCAGGTCTTTGGAGATGGACTTGTAGCCTTGAGATTGCTCATGCTTCCTCACAATTTGGTTTCTCAAGTCCTCAGACAGTTCTTTGGTCTTCTTTCTTTTCTCCATGCTCAATGTGGTACACACAAGGACACAGGACAGAGGTTGAGTCAACTTTAATCCATGTTAACTGGCTGCAAGTGTGATTTAGTTATTGCCAACACCTGTTAGGTGCCACAGGTAAGTTACAGGTGCTGTTAATTACACGAATTAGAGAAGCATCACATGATTTTTCAAACGGTGCCAATACTTTTGTCCACCCCCTTTTTTAGGTTTGGTGTGGAATTATATCCAATTTGGCTTTAGGACAATTCTTTTTGTGTTTTTTTCATTGAAGACAAATTAAATGAAGATAATAATACCAAAGAATTTGTGATTGCAATCATTTTCAGGAAGAAACTGAGTATTATCTGACAGAATTGCAGGGGTGCCAATACTTTTGTCCAGCACTGTAATATAATGTTCCCAAAGACCCACATATAATATAATGTTACCACAAACCCACATATAATATAATGTCCCCACAGTTCCACATATAATATAATGTCCCCACAGACCCATAAATAATATAATGTCCCCACAGACCCACATATAATATATTGACCCCACAGACCCACATATAATATAATGGCACCAAAGACCCACATATAATATAATGTCCCCACAGACCCACATATAATATAATGTCCTCACAGACCCACATATAATATAATGTTCCCACAGACCCACATATAATATAATGTCCCCACAGACCCACATATAATATAATGTCCTCACAGACCCACATATAATATATTGACCCCACAGACCCACATATAATATAATGGCACCAAAGACCCACATATAATATAATGTTCCCACAGACCCACATATAATATAATGTTCCCACAGACCCACATATAATATAATGTTACCACAGACCCACATATAATATAATCACCCCACAGACCCACATATATTATAATGTTACCACAGACCCACATATAATATAATGTTACCACAGACCCACATATAATATAATGTTCCCACAGACCCACATATAATATAATGTTACCCCAGACCCACATATAATATAATGACCACACAGACCCATACATAATATAATGTTCTCACAGACCCACATATAATATAATGTCCTCACAGACCCACATATAATATAATGTCACCAAAGACCCACATATAATATAATGTTCCCACAGACCCACATATAATATAATGTCACCACAGACCCACATATAATATAATGTCCCCACAGACCCACATATAATATAATGTCCCCACAGACCCACATATAATATGTTACCACAGACCCACATATAATATAATGTTCCCACAGACCCACATATAATATAATGTCCCCACAGACCCACATATAATATAATGTCCTCACAGACCCACATATAATATAATGTCCACACAGACCCACATATAATATAATGTCCTCACAGACCCACATATATAATGTCCCCACAGACCCACATATAATATAATGTTACCACAGACCCACATATAATATAATGTCCTCACAGACCCACATATAATATAATGTTACCACAGACCCACATATAATATAATGTCCCCACAGACCCACATATAATATAATGTCCTCACAGATCCACATATAATATAATATCCTCACAGACCCACATATAATATAATGTCCTCACAGACCCACATATAATTTAATGTCCTCACAGACCCACATATAATATGTTACCACAGACCCACATATAATACAATGTCCCCACAGACCCACATATAAATATAATGTCCCCACAGACCCACATATAATATAATGTCACCAAAGACCCACATATAATATAATGTTCCCACAGACCCACATATAATATAATGTCCCCACAGACCCACATATAATATAATGTCCCCACAGACCCACATATAATATGTTACCACAGACCCACATATAATATAATGTCCTCACAGACCCACATATATAATGTCCCCACAGACCCACATATAATATAATGTTACCACAGACCCACATATAATATAATGTCCTCACAGACCCACATATAATATAATGTTACCACAGACCCACATATAATATAATGTCCCCACAGACCCACATATAATATAATGTCCTCACAGACCCACATATAATATAATGTCCTCACAGATCCACATATAATATAATGTCCTCACAGACCCACATATATAATGTCCCCACAGACCCACATATAATATAATGTTACCACAGACCCACATATAATATAATGTCCTCACAGACCCACATATAATATAATGTTACCACAGACCCACATATAATATAATGTCCCCACAGACCCACATATAATATAATGTCCTCACAGACCCACATATAATATAATGTCCTCACAGACCCACATATAATTTAATGTCCTCACAGACCCACATATAATATGTTACCACAGACCCACATATAATATAATGTCCCCACAGACCCACATATAAATATAATGTCCCCACAGACCCACATATAATATAATGTCACCAAAGACCCACATATAATATAATGTTCCCACAGACCCACATATAATATAATGTCCCCACAGACCCACATATAATATAATGTCCCCACAGACCCACATATAATATGTTACCACAGACCCACATATAATATAATGTCCCCACAGACCCACATATAATATAATGTCCTCACAGACCCACATATAATATAATGTCCCCACAGACCCACATATAATATAATGTCCTCACAGACCCACATATATAATGTCCCCACAGACCCACATATAATATAATGTCCTCACAGACCCACATATATAATGTCCTCACAGACCCACATATAATATAATGTCCTCACAGATCCACATATAATATAATATCCTCACAGACCCACATATAATATAATGTCCTCACAGACCCACATATAATTTAATGTCCTCACAGACCCACATATAATATGTTACCACAGACCCACATATAATATAATGTCCCCACAGACCCACATATAAATATAATGTCCCCACAGATCCACATATAATATAATGTCACCAAAGACCCACATATAATATAATGTTCCCACAGACCCACATATAATATAATGTCCCCACAGACCCACATATAATATAATGTCCCCACAGACCCACATATAATATGTTACCACAGACCCACATATAATATAATGTCCCCACAGACCCACATATAATATAATGTCCTCACAGACCCACATATAATATAATGTCCCCACAGACCCACATATAATATAATGTCCTCACAGACCCACATATATAATGTCCCCACAGACCCACATATAATATAATGTTACCACAGACCCACATATAATATGTCCTCACAGACCCACATATAATATAATGTTACCACAGACCCACATATAATATAATGTCCCCACAGACCCACATATAATATAATGTCCCCACAGACCCACATATAATATGTTACCACAGACCCACATATAATATAATGTCCCCACAGACCCACATATAATATAATGTCCTCACAGACCCACATATAATATAATGTCCCCACAGACCCACATATAATATAATGTCCTCACAGACCCACATATATAATGTCCCCACAGACCCACATATAATATAATGTCCTCACAGACCCACATATATAATGTCCTCACAGACCCACATATAATATAATGTCCTCACAGATCCACATATAATATAATATCCTCACAGACCCACATATAATATAATGTCCTCACAGACCCACATATAATTTAATGTCCTCACAGACCCACATATAATATGTTACCACAGACCCACATATAATATAATGTCCCCACAGACCCACATATAAATATAATGTCCCCACAGATCCACATATAATATAATGTCACCAAAGACCCACATATAATATAATGTTCCCACAGACCCACATATAATATAATGTCCCCACAGACCCACATATAATATAATGTCCCCACAGACCCACATATAATATGTTACCACAGACCCACATATAATATAATGTCCCCACAGACCCACATATAATATAATGTCCTCACAGACCCACATATAATATAATGTCCCCACAGACCCACATATAATATAATGTCCTCACAGACCCACATATATAATGTCCCCACAGACCCACATATAATATAATGTTACCACAGACCCACATATAATATGTCCTCACAGACCCACATATAATATAATGTTACCACAGACCCACATATAATATAATGTCCCCACAGACCCACATATAATATAATGTCCTCACAGACCCACATATAATATAATGCCCTCACAGATCCACATATAATATAATATCCTCACAGACCCACATATAATATAATGTCCTCACAGACCCACATATAATTTAATGTCCTCACAGACCCACATATAATATGTTACCACAGACCCACATATAATATAATGTCCCCACAGACCCACATATAAATATAATGTCCCCACAGACCCACATATAATATAATGTCCTCATAGACTCATATATAATATAATGTCCTCACAGATCCACATATAATATAATGTCCCACAGTCCCAAATATAATATAATGTCCCCACAGCACCACATATAATATGTCCCACAGTCCCACATATATATTGTCCCCACAGACCCACATATAATATAATGTCCCCACAGACCCACATATAATATAATGTCCCCACATATAATATAATGTCCCCACAAACCCACATATAATATAATGTCCCCACAGACCCACATATAATATAATGTCCTCACAGACCCACATATAATATAATGTTACCACAGACCAACATATAATATAATGTCCTCACAGACCCACATATAATATAATGTCCTCACAGACCCACATATAATATAATGTTACCACAGACCAACATATAATATAATGTCCCCACAAACCCACATATAATATAATGTCCCCACAGACCCACATATAATATAATGTCCTCACAGACCCAAATATAATATAATGTCCCCACAAACCCACATATAATATGTTACCACCGACCCACATATAATATAATGTCCCAACAGCCCCACATATAATATAATGACCCTACAGACCCACATATAATAAAATATTACCAAAGACCCACATATAATATAATGTTCCCACAGACCCACATATAATATAATGTTACCACAGACCCACATATAATATAATGTCCCCACAGACCCACATATAACATAATGTCCTCACAGACCCACTTATAATATAATGTCCCCACAGACCCACATATAATATAATGTCCTCACAGACCCACATATAATATAATGTCCTCACAGACCCACATATAATATAATGTCCCCACAGACCCACATATAATATAATGTCTCCACAGACCCACATATAATATAATGTCCTCACAGACCCACATATAATATAACTAGCTTTTACCCGCGGCTTCGCTCACATTTCGTGACAGATCATTTTAATAGTAAAAAAAAAAAAAATCTTAATAGTAAAAAAAAATAATCTTATTTAGTTACTCGTACATCCAAAATTTCAGATGTCTAACTTCAAAACTGACTGATTCCATACAATCTTTGAACCCCTATAATATTAAGAGGGAAACTCTTGAGGGTGGAATTATCAAAATTCCTTTCTTAGTGCTCATTTAAGCTATAATAGAACCTATCTGCAAATTTCAAGATGCTAAGTTCAGTGGTTTCGGCTGTGCGTTGACCGCTAGTTGTGTCAGTCAATCAGGTTTACAGTTTTATATAATCTTCGCCTGTATGGTGTGTTTATAAAAAGTAGCCCTATGTCCTTCCCCAGGCTTGAAATTATCCATATCAAATTTCATCACAAACGGATTACTAAACACTGATTAATAAACAGGTCGGACTGAAGTTACTTGCATTTAATATTGTTCGTGTTAGTAAAGAATTAGTATGTAATTGGAATAATGGACATCTGCAGGTAATTTATCTATGTGTTTTTACTGCAATATACTCCTGTAAACTATGTTATTTGATTTCTTTCGTTCAGCGAAAATATGTAGATTTTGCGATTTAGAAATACGTGAGCAAGCTACGCATAGCTGACCGTGGGAAAAACAGGACGTGCCTAAATGTATCCCCGCTACCTTCAAAGTTTGCCCTTGCGATTTATTGATGGTCATTGAAAATGCAACTTTAAGTGGGAACTGCAAACGTTTGAAATTAAAGGGTAAGTTATTGGGTATTATTGGGATGCGCGGTATAAGAATATTTTCACCCTTAGCTTCTCCAGTTAAAATTGTGGCCTTTACAATGTGCCTGCCTAGTTCAGTGACTCGCAATCTAGTGCCATTACATAATCTCGAGGCGTCCAAGTTGCGCATTAACAAAACGGGTATACCGACCTTTAATTCGAGGTTATGAGATGGGACCCCGGATAGCTCCAAAGAGTTAAGAAACTCCACGGGGTAGCGCGTACAGTCTTCAGATGACATGACTGTGTCGGAGTTGTAGGTTGTTGCATCGCTGGTTACTTGGTCCAAGATAATTTTATTGATTTTCGCAACTGTTTCATTTCTTGGTGCTAGTATAGTTCTTTCACATAGCCAATTTTCATCGTGGATGTTTTGTTGCAAATTTGGAAAAACTTGAGCAATAAGTGCGTCTTCCGAATCCACAACATGACAAAATTGGTTAGTGAATAGAACCATACCTTCTTCGTCAGTTTCGATTCGACCTTCACCGATCTCGAGCAGTTTCTCAGCGTACGCACCCGACTCTAGATCACTGAATAACTGGACACGCATGTTGGTGGTGAGGTGCAACTTTTCAACTTTGGTTCATAAATATGAGGATTTCAGACATGCGTTAATTCCGTCTGCTGCAGTGCCTCGCTCGATGACAGGCAAAGTTTGCCTAAAGTCCCCAGCCAATAAAACAACCACACCACCCATTATTGTTTGTTTACTGTGTAAGTCTTGTAGACAACGATCAAGAACTTCGATGGCGCGTTTGTGTGACATTGTGCACTCGTCCCACACGATTAGTTTGCACTGTTGCACAGGAGGCCACGGGCACTGCTCTTGCTGATATTACACGATGGGGTTTCTTCGTTCACCAGATTAAGAGGTAATTTAAAGACTGAATGTGCCGTCCGTCCACCGCTTAGCAATGTTGCAGCAATTCCAGAGGAAGCCACAGCTAATGCAACATTATGACCGCTACGAATTTTTGCTAAAAGTAAATTAAGCAAGAAAGTTTTTCCTGTACCACCCGGGGCATCAAGGAAAAAAAGTCCGCCTTCACCATTCTCAACTCGTCCTACTATTTTGTGATAAATCTCTCTTTGATTTCCCAGTGGTTATCATCTTCCAACAACCCCATCTTCTCACACACCTGCCGAAAAGTTGCAAGTTCTTGACCTTCAAATGTTTTTAAATCCGAGAAGTTGGTTGGACCCCTTATTACATTCAGCAGCATACGCAAGCAATAACATTCAAAATTGCTAACGTGCACCGTGTAAATGCGACCTAGAGCGTCTCCTGCCTTCACACCTGGCCAACCATCGACAGGTGTTCCTTGTAAATGACGTTTCCATTGCTTCCGTGCCACATTCCAAGTATAGTAGCGAGGCACGTCAATGTAATGTTTTTGCAAACGTATCACTTTGGCACAACAGGAAAAATGCAGTTAGTGTAGTTTTAGGTGGTGCTTCTAATCTCTCTCTAAAATTATTTTCCGTAAAGTAAACCCTCTCGCCATTGGGTAAATGAATCGCGAGATGAGTGACGGTTGGGTGTCTCTCGTGCAGAGGTAGACCTAAGATCCGCCACTCTGCTTCGTTACTACTAACATATCGGCCGGTTCTAAAGGTCTGCACCTCATCTCTTGGGTCAATGTTAACATTCCCTTGCTGGCGGATGTTAAAAATAGCCTGGTCGCTACCCTTATTAATATATTTACAAATATATTTTATCGCCTGTACCGTATTACAGAACTCTACATTTAAATGAGAATTAACATTTTTTGATAAGAGTGGAGAATATGGGACCACCCAGCTATTGTCCACCAATATTTCCTGTGTTCCTCTACGGGTTTTTATAATCGTCGTGCGTCCATCATTCTCTGGTGCTCTGCGCCTGTACAAAGGATAACCTTTGTCATTGGTTTGAGTATCTTTTAAAAGCTTCCTCGGATATTTTTTGGTACATTTTCCTTCCTTCATGCATGGCGATGAAGAATTGAATGTACCACATGGCCCGTGAATCATATTCTTTGTCACTGTATCATAGAGCTTTTGATCAGTTTCTGGGTTTGGTATCTCAGCACATATGATTTCGTCAATTTGGTTCGGATGCAATTTTTCCTTTAACCACAGCAGTAAGTGCACATGAGGCAAACCTCGCTTTTGCCACTCGATCGAGTACATGAAGCATTGCATATCACCAAATATGTTACCTTTTGTAAGTAGAGCTACCAACTTCTGTACTTTTATTCTAAATACTCCGGCTGTTAAGTCATGTCTGTCCGTTGAATTTTGACCAGCCATAAGCTCTTTGGTGATTTCTGGCCAAGCGGGGTTGCAAGTCATTGTAATAAATAAATCAGGCCTCCCATAATTACGTACGTATGTGAACGCATCTTGTGTATATTCGTGTAGGTATCTCGGGCTATTTACAAATGATGACGGGAGAATCACCATCTGACCTAAGTTATTTGGATCCAAATCCGCATCATTTCTTATTGCATCTTGCAAGTGAATTTAATTTTCTGCGCGCAGTTTTTTTTTATTTAAAGAAATGAACCTTAAGCGCTCACTTTCCATCTTTACATACATGTCGACCAGAAACTGATGAAGTAGGAGCCTACACTTAAGCATCAAATTAAAATCGCTGCGACGGACCATCAAGTGAAAGGCATAAAAATCTTTGCAGGACACCTTTTTGCTTGGCATTGCTTGTTTGGTAATTGGATTTATCTGAGGAATATCAATGCTGTACCCCTCTTGTCCTTTCCAAAAAATTATTGGGTACTCGAGAGCGTCATAGAATCTATGTGTATCGGGAATCATAGTGAGCATGCCATCGCGCGGCTGCACAACGATGTCCCGAGACATAGTTTGTTCGCTACTAACTATTACAGCAGCTATTTCATTTGTAGTAGGGGCATTGAATCGTCTCTCATGTTGACCACGTGGTACACGGTCTGGGTGAATCACTACTTTGAAATGATCGTCATTGATCATTCTGTCTCTAGCCGTTTTAAATTCATGCACCAAAATGTTGTGGTTGTGAAGTACTCGTTGTAATTTTTTAACTATGTTTCTATCTACGCTTTGCACGCACTCAGTACGCCTGTTGATTTGTTCTTCTTCGTCACCTATGAAATAAACTTGTAAAAATTGTGGTTGCGAAATGGACATAGGAATTAAAGAACCGATACGGTGGTATACTTGTATTGTAAAGGTCGGGCAAAACCCTGGCATTGAGACAATTTGATCTGCTCCAGAAGACGTCATATGAAAGCACATGTTGTATTTTCTTATATTATTTAGAAAAAGGCGAGATTCATCAGTTTCATTAGAGATAAGCTCTTTTAAAGGTTGAACTGGCTCGTCTATATAAGGAAGAGCTACTTTCCCGCCCAAACAACACATACCTGCTGCTTCCTCTTTCCACTTAACCGCTTCCCGACCGCCCACTGTAGATAAACGTCCGCGCTGCCTGGGCTCTGTGCAGCGCGGACGTTTAAAAACGGTGGGTGGTCTCGCAGTGCTCAGGACCCCCTGGGTCCTGCAAGCGCTGTGAGAGCGGTGCAGAGCGTTAGCTCTGACAGGGAACATCATCGGGACCTGATTAGATCAGGTCCCAGTGATGTTAACCCTTTGCTGTCTTCTATATGCTGCGATCTATAGTGATCGCGGCATATAGGAGACAGCAGGAGGAGAGGGGGTCGTCCACTTACCTCTCCGACGACCCCTTGATTGCTTTCAGGACCTGGCGTTGCTATGGCAGCTGGAGGTCACATGACCGCCTCCAGCTCTGCCATATATGGTGTCCTTCCTGTCTGGCTTCAGCCTGTAGCTGATGCCAGACAGGAGACTGTGAAACAGTCAGTGAAGATCTCATATAATGTAATATATGTCTATTACATTACATGAGATCAGGGATCAGAAAAATAAAAATTAATGTCCCATACAGGGACTAAGTAAAAATGTAAAAAAAAGTAAAAAAAAATGTTTTGAAACTGTTAAAAAAAAATACAAAATAAATAAAAATAAATAAATAAAATATTAAACCGATAAATCCATATAGTTATGCAAAAATAAAAAAAGTACACATATTTGGTATTGCCGCGTCCGAAACAACCCGAGCTATAAAACTGTCACACTAATTAACTCCTTATGTGTACACCGTAATAAAAATAAATAAAAAACGGAGCAAAAAACTATGCTTTTTCCTCATATCGCCAAACAAAAAGTGGAAAAAAATGCGATCAAAAAGCAAAATGGAAATAGAAATGGTACCGCTGAAAAAGTCATCTTGTTCCACAAAAATCAAGCCGCTATACAGCTCCATCAGCCAAAAAATAAAAAAGTTATACCTCTCAGAATAAAGCAATGCAAAAAAAATATTTTTTCTATAAAATTGTTTTATTGTGTAAAAGCGCCAAAACATAAAAAAATACAGTAAGTGTAGTATCGCTGTAAACGTACTGACCCGAAGAATAACGCTGCCTGATCACTTTTACCACACGCAGAACGGCATAAAAAAAAACCTCAAAAAACAATTCCTGAATTGTTGGTTTTTGTTAATTTTACCTCCCAAAAAAACGGAATAGAAAGCGATCAAAAAATGTCACGTACCCACAAATGGTACCAATAAAAATGTCAACTCGTCCCGCAAAAAACAAGCCATCACATGACTCTGTCGGCCGAAATATGGAAAAATTATAGCTCTCAAAATATGGCGATGCAAAAACTAGATTTTGCAAAAAAAAAGCGTCTCTTAGTGTGTGACAGCTGTCAGTCATAAAAACCCGATATAAATCTGGTATCTCTGTAATTGCACCGACCCGAAGAATAAAGTAATCTAATCAGTTATATCACACTAGGAACGGCGTAAAAAAATAAATAAAACCAATTCTTCACCTGCTACTGATTTGTTTATTATGTCTCCCAAAGATCTGGCTCGGCACACATTTATCCTGCGCTCTGCGCTGAGCACTTACGCCAGAGTTTCCATGTAAATCTCTGAAATATGTGATTCAGCCGGAACCCATGACGGAAGATTCCCTGTAATGAGGCAGATATAGGCCATTGTGGATGCCGTCTGGCCTGTGATCCCACGGTGTCATTTGTTTTAGGCGTGCATAAAAGTGCGGTTGGCCACAGTTTTGTGCACTTCTGAAAAAAAGGACACCGCTAAACAGAGGCCAGACGGAGTCCAGAGTAACTCTGCTGCCTCATTACAGTGAATGGATCCCGCAGGGGTTTCATCTGAATTACAGGTCCGTCATCTGTTAAAAATATAAGGGACTTACAAGTTACTGGTAGCAGAAAGGCTCTGGAAAAGCGAAATGGCCCTTGCCCCCCAAAAGAAATTCAAAAAATTTTGTGCTCCCAAATCCAAATGCCTATTCTACAATAATTTGTTCTCCAATTGTCAAATAGCACTCTGTCCCCCCCAGATCTCGCCATATGGCTGAGTGGTACGATACAGCCACATATGGGGTATTGCCACTTTTAGAAGAAATTGTGTGACACATTTCGGCACCATTTTTACCCATTGCCCTGTGTGAAAATGTAAAATCTGAGGGTAAAACATTTTTTTGTGGTAAAAATATAATTATGCTTTTTTCACTGCCCAATGGTATAAATTTAAAAATTAAAAAATACTCACTACTTCCCTAGATGAATTCCTTGAGAGGTGTAGTTTACAAAATGGGGTCACTTGTGGGGGTTTCTGCTGTTTCTGCATGTCAGCGACTCTTCAAATGTGACACGGTGTCTGCTGCCTATCCCAGCCAACATAGCGCTCCTTTCTCTTCCGAACCCTGCCGTACACCAAAGCAGTGGTTTTCCCCCACATATGGGGTATCGGCGTGTTCAGGAGAAATTGAACAACAAATTTCATGGTGCAATTTATCCTGTTACCCTTATGATAGTACAAAATTAGGGAAAGGAAAACATTTTTTGTGGGAAAAATGTGAAAATTTTATTTTTATGGCTCAATATTATAAACTTCTGTGAAGCAGCTGGGGGTGCAAGGTGCTCACCACATATCTAGATAAGTTCCCTAAGGGATCTAGTTTCCAAAATGGTGTCACTTGTGGGGGGTTTCCACTGTTTAGCCACATCAGGGGCTCCCCAATTGCAACATGGCGTCCGCTAATTATTCAAACAAATTTTACATTCAAAAAGTCAAATGGCGCTCCTTCCCTTCCGAGCCCTGCCGTGCACCCAAACAGTGGTTTGCCTCCACATATGGGGTATCGGCGTGTTCAGGAGAAATTGCACAACAAATTTCATGGTGCAATTTATCCTATTACCCTTATGATAATGCAAAATTAAGGGATGAAAAACGTTTTTTGCGGGAAAAATGTGAAAATTTTATTTTTACAGCTGATTATTATAAACTTCTGTGAAGCACGTTGGGGTTCAAGGTGCTCACCACACATCTAGATAAGTTCCCTACGGGGTCTAGTTTCCAAAATGGTGTCACTTGTGGGGGGTTTCCACTGTTTAGGAACATCAGAGGCTCTCCAAACACAACATGGCGTCTGCTAATTATTCAGACAAATTTTACATTCAAAAAGTCAAATGGCGCTCCTTTCCTTCCAAACCCTGCAGTGCGCCCAAACAGTGGTTTTCCCCCACATATGGGGTATCGGCGTGTTCAGGAGAAATTGCACAACAAATTTCATGGTGCAATTTATCCTATTACCATTATGATAATGGAAAATTAAGGGATGAAAAACGTTTTTGTGGGAAAAATGTGAAAATTTTATTTTTACAGCTCAATATTATAAACTTCTGTGAAGCACCTTGGGGTTCAAGGTGCTCACCACACATCTAGATATGTTCCCTAAGGGGTCTAGTTTCCAAAATGGTGTCACTTGTGGGGGGTTTCCACTGTTTAGTCACATCAGGAGCTCTCCAAACGCAACATGGTGTCTGCTAATTATTCAAATTTTACATTCAAAAAGTCTAATGGCGCTCCTTCATTTCCGAGCCCTGCCGTGCGCCCAAACAGTGGTTTTCCCTCACATATGGGGTATCAGCACGCTCAAGAGAAATTGCACAAAAAATTTTGGGGTCCATTTTTTCCTGTTACCCCTGTGAAAATAAAAAAAATTGGGTCTAAAGCAAAATTTTTGTGAAAAAAGTTAAATGTTAATTTTTTTCTTCCACATTCCAAAAATTCCTGTGAAGCACCTGAAGGGTTAATAAAGTTCTTCAATGTGGTTTTGAGCACCTTGAGGGGTGCAGTTTTTAGAACGGTGTCACTTTTGGGTATTTTCTGTCATAAAGACCCCTCAAAGTGACTTCAAATATGATGTGGTCCCTAAAAAAATGTTTTTGTAAATTTTGTTGGAAAAATGAGAAATCGCTGGTCAAATTTTAACCCTTATAGCTCCCTAACAAAAAAAAATTTTGGTTCCAAAATTGTGCTGATGTAAAGTAGACATGTGGGAAATGTTATTTATTAAGTATTTTGTGTGACATATTTCTCTGATTTAAGGGCATGAAAATTCAAAGTTTGAAAATTGCAAAATTTTCACCAAATTTCCGATTTTTTCACATATAAACGCATGTGATATCAAAGAAATTTTACCACTATCATGAAGTACAATATGTCACGAAAAAACAATCTCAGAATCAGGGGGATCCGTTGAAGCGTTCCAGAGTAATTGCTTCATAAAGTGACAGTGGTCAGAATTGAAAAAATTGGCCCGGTCACAAAGGCAAAAACAGGCTCTGGTGCGAAGTGGTTAAGAGCTCCGCAATATTTGCAATCTATGGTCATTGCTTCTATTTTTATAAGCTTGTGAGTTTCATAATCAAGAGTCTCGTCATACTCAAATGCAGCTTTATTAAACAATATCCATGTATTTCTTGTAAATGTTTGACGTCGCTGTGCTGCCCTTTCAGCAACAGTGCGTCTGCGAGATTCGGCCATTTCATAAGTTTCAGTGGCTCTTTGGGACGCCATGTAAGTCGCTTGCTGCTGACGTCGAGCTTGGGACTGTTCTGGAGTTTCAGCAGCCCGCTGAGACGCCAGATACTCCGCATGCTGTTCACGTCGGGCTTGGGACTGTTCTTGAGTTTCAGCAGCCCGTTGAGATGCCAAAAACTCCGCATTCCGTTCACGTCGGGCTTGGGATTGTTCTGGAGTCTCTGCAGCTCTATGTGCCGCACAACGCACCGCCTGCTCAAGCCTTCGTTGCTCAGCTTGTTGAGACGTCTCATCACGTCTAATTATTTTCATAGCTCGGGCTTTATTAGAGCTTTGCAAAATGTTAGACTTACGCTTTCGCGGCATTTTTATAAGTACTAATTACAAAATAGGTACTTAGTAAAGTTCAAACAAAATACTAAAACAATCTAATTAGTTATATTACGATCGCTGTACAGACGATATCAGTTGTATATGACTGGTCTATGAGGAGCAGCTGTGGCGCGGTTACCCATAGCAACCATTCCCAGTGCTCTGTGGGAGCTGAGAGCAGCCTGCTGGTGCTGTGGGTGACATGCTGCGCTGCACACACACAGGGCTGTGCTGCACACAGGAGGGGAGGACGCCATTTGTGTAGTGCTGCTGCCGGTGCTGTCAGGCTGCAGTGTGTGCATCCTCCATGGAGCCGCGCTCAGGTTACTGCCCCTCCCCGTGTGTGAGTCACTTCCCCTCCGCCCAGGTGAGGCGCTCGGAACTTTCCCGGCTGCAGCAGCTGGCGCAGGTGAGCGCATGTTTTATTATACGGTGTTATGTGGAGGGACAATGGCGGCGGGGACCCCCTGTGTGAGGACAATGACGGCCCGGTGCCGCCGGGCAACCTGCAGGAGGAAGCCTCACACTCCCCCCGGGCTGTGGGCGCGGGCAGGCCGTGCTGGGACGTGTAGTTCCCTAGTAACCTGTTCCTGACATATGGGCTGTTTTCTGGGCTATTTTTTTTTTTTTTAAGTCTGAGAAAATGTCATAAATTATCCTTCTCCTTCAGCTGTTTCCAGAGTGTAATGTATCAGGGTGAGCTCATGACTGACAGCTGCCAAAGTTTCTAGGAAATGTCAGTCCCTGGGGGTCGTGTGTGAACCCCCTGTGCCACACTTGTACCTGGCCACGGTATATGATCACCCCTGTATTCTGACTGTGGACAGGCGGCAACTGTGACCTCACTATACAATGATCCAATATGGGCAAATTATTGTATTATCAATCTCTTCTGACTTCTGTAAATCAGCCATTTAAACATCACCTGTGTATGTGTGTATATAAGAGTTTGATAAATATACTAAAAAGTTTGATAAATATACTAAAATGTGCATTGTAAAATTGTAAAATAGTATCTAATTTAATTAAATTTATGGTTCACAATTTTGGTCATAGTGGCTTCCACATAAAAGGTAGATATAAGCTGTCGCGGACTTTTATTTAGAACTATTCAAGACAAACAATTCTACGGTACATCATCTTTGTGTAACTCCAACGGTTTAGGCAGCGTACGCCAAGATAGCTCTCAGAGGCCAGATTTTTTTCCGACTTAATTGACATGTATCGTTATATTACGACCAAAATTACATAAAATCATTAGAAATTGTAGCCTATATGTTATTCCGATGTATAATCTATATTACTGTAAAGTTTCATGCAAATCCGTCCAGTAGTTTTTTCGTGAAAGAGTAACAAACATACATACTCACAAACTTTCGCATTTATAATATTAGTAGGATGTTCCCTCAGACCCACTTATAATATAATGTTACACAGACCCACATATAATATAATGTCCCACATATAATATATTGTCCCCACAGACCCACATATAATATAATGTCCCCACAGACCCACATATAATATAATGTCCTCACAGACCCACATATAATATAATGTCACCACAGACCCACATATAATATAATGTCCCCACAGACCCACATATAATATAATGTCCCCACAGACCCACATATAATATAACGTTACCACAGACCCACATATAATATAATGTCCCCACAGTCCCACATATAATATATTGTCCCCACAGACCCACATATAATATAATGTCCCCACAGACCCACATATAATATAATGTCCCCACAGACCCACATATAATATAACGTTACCACAGACCCACATAAAATATACGAGTCTTCACAGACCCACATATGATATAATGTCCCTACAGATCCACATATAATATAATGTACCCACAGACCCACATATAATATAATGTCCTCACAGACCCACATATAATATAATGTCCTCACAGACCCACATATAATATAATGTCCTTAGACCCACATATAATATAATGTCCTCACAGACCCACATATAATATAATGTCCCCACAGACCCACATATAATATAATGTCCTCACAGACCCACATATAATATAATGTCCTCACAGACCCACATATAATATAATGTCCTCACAGACCCACATATAATATAATGTCCCTACAGATCCACATATAATATAATGTCCTAACAGACCCACATATAATATAATGTCCTCACAGACCCACATATAATATAATGTCCCCACAGACCCACATATAATATAATGTCCTCACAGACCCACATATAATATAATGTCCTCACAGACCCACATATAATATAATGTCCCACAGACCCACATATAATATAATGTCCCCACAGACCCACATATAATATAATGTCCTCACAGACCCACATATAATATAATGTCCCCACAGAGCCACATATAATATAATGTCCTCACAGACCCATATATAATATATTGTCCCCACAGACCCACATATAACATAATGTCCCCACAGACCCACATATAATATAATGTCCTCACAGACCCACATATAATATAATGTCCTCACAGACCCACATATAATATAATGTCCCTACAGATCCACATATAATATAATGTACCCACAGACCCACATATAATATAATGTCCTCATAGACCCACATATAATATAATGTCCCCACAGACCCACATATAATATAATGTCCTCACAGACCCACATATAATATAATGTCCTCACAGACCCACATATAATATAATGTCCTCACAGACCCACATATAATATAATGACCCCACAGACCCACATATAATATAATGTCCTTAGACCCACATATAATATAATGTCCTCACAGACCCACATATAATATAATGTCCCCACAGACCCACATATAATATAATGTCCCCACAGACCCACATATAAATATAATGTCCCCACAGACCCACATATAATATAATGTCCTCATAGACCCACATATAATATAATGTCCTCACAGACCCACATATAATATAATGTCCCCACAGACCCACATATAATATAATGTCCTCACAGACCCACATATAATATAATGTCCCCAAAGACCCATATATAATATAATGTCCCCACAGACCCACATATAATATAATGACCCCACAGACCCACATATAATATAATGTCACCAAAGACCAACATATAATATAATGTTCCCACAGACCCATAAATAATATAATGTCCTCACAGACCCACATATAACATAATGTCACCAAAGACCCACATATAATATAATGTTACCACAGACCCACATATAATATAATGTTCCCACAGACCCACATATAATATAATGTTACCACAGACCCACATATAATATAATGACCCCACAGACCCACATATAATATAATGTTACCACAGACCCACATATAATATAATGTTACCACAGACCCACATATATTATAATGTCCGTACAGACCCACATATAATATAATGTTACCACAGACCCACATATAATATAATGTTACCACTAGTGTTGAGCATTCCGATACTGAAATATCGGGTATCGGCCGATATTCGCGGTATCGGAATTCCGATACTTAATTCCGATACTTTTGCAATATCGTATACTGGAATCGGAAGTTCCCATAATGCAATGAGCCATTTTCATTTTATTCAGCCAATGAGGATCCTAAGAAGTGTGGGCACATCCTGTTAGGCATGTAGGCATCTTAACTAATGGCATGGCTGTGATTGGCTGCTGTAATTATGTCATGATGCACTATAAAAGCCGCCGCCATTTTGAGCTCACTCTGCTGTGAATTCAGTTAGGGATAGGACGCTGTTGTTCTGAGGGACAGTTTTAGCTACCTATTTGGTCTATTCTGCTTTACCCAAGCTACTTTATAAATCGCTGTGCCTTGCAGTGCTAGTGCACAGTTCTCTGTGCTGTTCACCGCTTTCTGCAAGGTCTGGTGTGTGAGTGCAGCTCACCCCGTAGTGTGTGCTTCAGCCACGTCTGGTTATAGTACACTCAGTGTGTGTCACTGCCTCATACATTGTCCTTTTTTGCCAATTCATAATTTTTCCTGATATCTCCTATTAGTGTGGTGGTTCCATCCGTATTCAGCTAAATTGGTCCCAAACACACTATATAGGAGTAGATAGAGAAATTTTTTTGGTCTTGCAGTGCTAGTGCACAGTGCTCTGCATCTGTACTGTTCACCGCTGTCTGCAAGGTCTGGTGTGTGAGTGCAGCTCACCCTGTAGTGTGTGCTTCAGCCACGTCTGGTTATAGTGCACTCAGTGTGTGTCACTGCCTCATACATTGTCCTTTTTTGCCAATTCATAATTTTTCCTGATATCTCCTATTAGTGTGGTGGTTCCATCCGTATTCAGCTAAATTGGTTCCAAACACACTATATAGGAGTAGTTAGAGGAGCCTTTCTGCAGCATTGGGCCCTGCAGCCCCAGCCAGATTAGTATTAGCCTATTTTTTGTAGCCTCACCTATTGCATTGTAGGTTACCTTCCTACATTGTAATAGCTACAAAAAGTTTGTGATACTATCGTTATTACATCTTTAGGCACATCCAGTGTCTTTTTGTGACAAAAAAAACCTAAATAAAGTTCACCAAACACTCCACTTTACAGTTGTGTAGGCCACATTAGCTCATATTAAAGTCTAGCCAACACTTTATAAAATTAGTGTTTCTTATACCTGTTAGCAGCTGTTCAGGAATAAGCACACTAAGCCCTTAGTACTTTTCTGCCTATCTTTATCAGTCTACCAAGATGAAGAAGGCAGGGAGTAAGGCATGTGGTCGTGGGCGTGGAGTTTCTGCAGGGAGAGGACGTGAGGATTCTTTTTCTGCAGGGAGAGGACGTGGGGATTCTGTGCCTGCTGCGGGCACCAGTGATTCAGCATCCCCCAGTTTTACCAGGGAACAGTCCTTTATGCACAGCTTTGTAGGAGCTAGCCGTACCCCACTGCTGCAGGAGGACCAAATTGAAGCCGTTGTCGGATGGATGGCAGCTAATGCATCGACTTCAATTAGTTCCAGATCCTCTCAGGTCCTGAGCACTGAAGAGCACCCATCTGTCTCTTCACCACCTGCCAAATTGCCCAGGCAGTCAGAGAGCCCTGGACAGGAGCCATCTCTACTTCTGTTCTCTGAATCTCTTGGCTTGGAAAGAGGGGGCCAGCCAAGCAGAATTCGAGAATTTGAAGAAGAGGTAGTATGCAGCGATGCGCAACAGTTTTGTCTCTCTGAATCTGAAGAGGCGGGTGGGCCAGTGCCTATGGTCAGCAGCACACCTCAGTACGCATCTGATGATGAGACTCAGGTGCCACTTTCTGGTGCGTACTGTGCTGTCGAGACTACCCAGGAGAAGCAGTTGTTTGAAGAGGGTGGTGTAGATGATGAGGTCCTTGACCCATCATGGCGTGAGGGACAGGAAGGTGGTGGGAGCAGCTCTGAGAAAGAGATTCCCCGAACAGCCCAAAAAGGAGGGAGAGGGAGGGGGAGGACTTGGTTGCGGAGGACTTGGTTGCCTGTAGCCTCCACTTCGGCACCCATTAGGAGCATGGCTCTTCCAAAATCCAAACCGGGCGCTCCCAAGACTTGCAGTGCCTGGTCCTTTGTTGACACAGTTGCAGATGACATTTGCTTTGTCAAATGCAGGCTGTGTAATCAGAAGGTGAAAAGAGGGAAAAGTGTCAGCAACCTCAATACCACAAATATGTGGAAACATGTGCGGACCAAGCACGTGGTGGAGTTACAAAAACACACTGAAGACCTAGGCCAACCTACAGCGCCACCTACCACCTCTTCAGCTCGTGTTGTAGCCTCTTCCTCCAGCTCACACACAGCTGGTTCGGCTTCCTCACAGGATCGCCATGGAAGAATCTCTGGCACTGTTGTACAGAGACACAGTGTAATTCCACCCACAGCACCACTTTCCCAGTCATCCTCACACTCCCAGGCCAGTCTACAGCCATCATTAGCACAGGCATGGGAGAAAAGGCGCCCATACTCGGCAAACCACCCCCGAGCACAGGCTCTGAATGCTGGCATTGCTAAACTACTGGCCCTTGAAATGCTATCAGTCAGGCTGGTGGAGACTGACACATTCCGTAACTTTATGGCATTGGCAGTCCCACAATACAACGTGCCCAGCCGCTTTTATTTCAGCAGGCAAGCCGTCCCTGCCCTGCAACATCATGTGGAGGGAAAAATTAAACATGCGCTACAAAACGCCGTCAGTAGCAAGGTCCACCTGACCACCGATGCGTGGACCAGTAAGCATGGACAGGGACGATACCTTTCCCTCACTGTCCATTGGGTAAATGTTGTGGAGCCGGGTACAGATCTTGAGAGTGGCGTTGTACGTGTTCTGCCAACTCCAAGGATTGCAGGAATCCAGTCTGTACACATTGACTCCTCCTCATACTCCAGTTCCTCTGAATCAGCGCTGCAGGAGCCGTCACGGTCTACCTCCACATCGACCCGTGAACGGTTACCTGTTATGGTGACCAATATGAGCACAGCCGTGGCCAAACGTCAACAGGCCGTATTAAAATTAATTTCTTTGGGGAATCGAAGCCACACAGCGCAGGAGCTCTGGAATGCCATCAAGCAGCAGAGCGACGTGTGGTTTGTGCCAGCGAATCTCCAGCCAGGCATGGTAGTGTGTGACAATGGCCGAAATCTGGTGGCAACTCTGGGCATAGGCAACCTCACTCACATCCCATGTCTGGCACATGTGCTCAACTTGGTCGTGCAGAGTTTTTTGAGGGACTATCCGGATCTTGATGCACTGCTTCACAAGGTCCGCATAGAGTGCGCTCACTTGCGGCGTTCCAGCAATGCAAGATCACGCATTGCAGCTCTGCAGCGCCGATCACGTCTTCCGGAACATCGCATCATATGTGACCTACCCACCAGGTGGAATTCAACGTTACATATGTTGGAGAGGTTGTGTGAGCAGCAGGCAGCAGTAATGGAGTACCAGCTGCAGCAGGCGCAAACAAGTCGCAGTGCGCGCCGTTCACACTTCACCACCACTGAGTGGGCCTCTATGAAGGACATTTGCCACGTTTTGCGTGCCTTCGATTATTCCACGCGGATGGCGAGTGCAGATGATGCACTAGTCAGCATGACTATCCCCCTTATCTGCCTGCTTGAAAAAACACTGCAAGCACTAAGGGACGAGGTTTTGGAAGAGGTGGAGGATGAGGAGTCACAAATGCCATCTGCTTCTCTACAGTCTGCGCAACGTGGTTCCTCACAAAGGCCTAGGCAGGGGACACTTTGTGAGGAGGATGAGGAGGAGTGAATGGATGAGGAAGACATCTGTCCAGAGGAGGGAGGTACACAATGCTCTAGTAGTCAGTATCTAGAGCGAGGGTGGGGTGATGCAGAGCAGGCAGAGATCACGCCTCAAGCAGGGGACAGCGTTTCTTGGCCAGTTGGCAGTCTGCAGCACATGGTTGATTTCATGCTGCAGTGCCTGAGAAACGACCGCCGCATCGCCCACATTCTCAACACGGCTGATTATTGGGTGTCCACCCTCCTAGATCCTCGCTACTGGGACAACTTACAAAGCCTCATAACACCGTTGAACCGGGAGCGTAAAATGCGGGAGTAACAAGACGCACTGGTGCATTCCATCATGTTCTCCATTCCAACCGAGAGCAGTGCTGCTAGTGCTTTACAAAGAAGCTCAGTGCGTCGAGGCAGTGGAGGAAGCTCTGCACAAAGAGGGAGCAGAAGCAGCGCCTCAGCACAAGGCAAGACCAGTATGGCCGAAATGTGTCAAAGTTTTGTGTCCCCGCCGCCACAAATGTCTACACCATCACAGACGGCTCCAGTCAGCAGGAGGCAACGTTTCCGTCAGATGGTGACAGACTACATGTCTTGCCCTCTTAGTGTACTCCCAGACGGCTCTTCTCCCTTCAAGTTTTGGGTCTGTAAGCTGGATACATGGCCAGAGCTTAGTCAGTATGCATTGGAGGTGCTAGCTTGCCCTGCTGCTAGTGTATTATCGGAACGCGTCTTTAGTGCCGCAGGTGGTGTACTAACAGACCGTCGCATGCGACTATCCTCCGATAACGTTGACCGGCTTACTTTTCTCAAAATGAACAAGGCCTGGATCTCTCATGAATTTGCCAGTCCTCTTCCAGAATAAATAATTGGTTGGCAACAGTATCCAGGTCTCCTGTTCTGTTCATGTTTCTACCACCTGAACTGTAATCCCTGAGCTCCAACACCGCCAGATGGCGCTCGGAAGTGCCGTCTGCACAGTCAACACTTGCTGCCGTGTCATTGGGGTTCAGTAACGTCAGCTGTTCCCCTGCTGTGCGGACGGCAATTTCTCCTGCTCTGTCCACATTCTCACTACTACAGATTTTAAAGTTGCTCCAATTACACCTCTGGCTCCTCTGTTTTCAGTATTATCCCTGAGCTCCAACACCGCCAGTTGGCGCTCGGAAGTGCCGTCTGCACAGTCAACACTTGCTGCCGTGTTATTGGGGTTCAGTAACGTCAGCTGTTCCCCTGCTGCGCGGACGGCAATTTCTCCTGCTCTGTCCACATTCTCACTACTACAGATTTTAAAGTTGCTCCAATTACACCTCTGGCTCCTCTGTTTTCAGTATTATCCCTGAGCTCCAACACCGCCAGTTGGCGCTCGGAAGTGCCGTCTGCACAGTCAACACTTGCTGCCGTGTTATTGGGGTTCAGTAACGTCAGCTGTTCCCCTGCTGTGCGGACGGCAATTTCTCCTGCTCTGTCCACATTCTCACTACTACAGATTTTAAAGTTGCTCCAATTACACCTCTGGCTCCTCTGTTTTCAGTATTATCCCTGAGCTCCAACACTACCAGTTGGCGCTCGGAAGTGCCGTCTGCACAGTCAACACTTGCTGCCGTGTTATTGGGGTTCGGTAACGTTAGCTGTTCCCCAGCTGTGCGGACGGCAATTTCTCCTGCTCTGTCCACATTCTCACTACTACAGATTTTAAAGTTGCTCCAATTACACCTCTGGCTCCTCTGTTTTCAGTATTATCCCTGAGCTCCAACACCGCCAGTTGGCGCTCGGAAGTGCCGTCTGCACAGTCAACACTTGCTGCCGTGTTATTGGGGTTCAGTAACGTCAGCAGTTCCCCTGCTGTGCGGACGGCAATTTCTCCTGCTCTGTCCACATCCACTGTACTACTGATTTAAAACCTCCTCCAAATACACCTCTGGCTCCTCTGTTTTCAGTATTATCCCTGAGCTCCAACACCGCCAGTTGGCGCTCGGAAATGCCGTCTGCACAGTCAACACTTGCTGCCATGTTATTGGGGTTCAGTAACGTCAGCTGTTCCCCTGCTGTGCGGACGGCAATTTCTCCTGCTCTGTCCACATTCTCACTACTACAGATTTTAAAGTTGCTCCAATTACACCTCTGGCTCCTCTGTTTTCAGTATTATCCCTGAGCTACAACACCGCCAGTTGGTGCTCGGAAGTGCCGTCTGCACAGTCAACACTTGCTGCCGTGTTATTGGGGTTCGGTAACGTCAGCTGTTCCCCTGCTGTGCGGACGGCAATTTCTCCTGCTCTGACAACATTCTCACTACTACAGATTTTAAAGTTGCTCCAATTACACCTCTGGCTCCTCTGTTTTCAGTATTATCCCTGAGCTCCAACACCGCCAGTTGGTGCTCGGAAGTGCCGTCTGCACAGTCAACACTTGCTGCCGTGTTATTGGGGTTCAGTAACGTCAGCTGTTCCCCTGCTGTGCGGACGGCAATTCCTCCTGCTCTGTCCACATTCACTGTACTACTGATTTAAAACCTCCTCCAAATACACCTCTGGCTCCTCTGTTTTCAGTATTATCCCTGAGCTCCAACACCGCCAGTTGGCGCTCGGAAGTGCTGTCTGCACAGTCAACACTTGCTGCCATGTTATTGGGGTTCAGTAACGTCAGCTGTTCCCCTGCTGTGCGGACGGCAATTTCTCCTGCTCTGTCCACATTCTCACTACTACAGATTTTAAAGTTGCTCCAATTACACCTCTGGCTCCTCTGATTTCAGTATTATCCCTGAGCTCCAACACCGCCAGTTGGCGCTCGGAAGTGCCGTCTGCACAGTCAACACTTGCTGCCGTGTTATTGGGGTTCAGTAACGTCAGCTGTTCCCCTGCTGTGCGGACGACAATTTCTCCTGCTCTGTCCACATCCACTGTACTACTGATTTAAAACCTCCTCCAAATACACCTCTGGCTCCTCTGTTTTCAGTATTATCCCTGAGCTCCAACACCGCCAGTTGGCGCTCGGAAGTGCCGTCTGCACAGTCAACACTTGCTGCCATGTAATTGGGGTTCAGTAACGTCAGCTGTTCCCCTGCTGTGCGGACGGCAATTTCTCCTGCTCTGTCCACATTCTCACTACTACAGATTTTAAAGTTGCTCCAATTACACCTCTGGCTCCTCTGTTTTCAGTATTATCCCTGAGCTCCAACACCGCCAGTTGGCGCTCGGAAGTGCCGTCTGCACAGTCAACACTTGCTGCCGTGTTATTGGGGTTCGGTAACGTCAGCTGTTCCCCTGCTGTGCGGACGGCAATTTCTCCTGCTCTGTCCACATCCACTGTACTACTGATTTAAAACCTCCTCCAAATACACCTCTGGCTCCTCTGTTTTCAGTATTATCCCTGAGCTCCAACACCGCCAGTTGGCGCTCGGAAGTGCCGTCTGCACAGTCAACACTTGCTGCCATGTTATTGGGATTCAGTAACGTCAGCTGTTCCCCAGCTGTGCGGACGGCAATTTCTCCTGCTCTGTCCACATCTACTGTACTACTGATTTAAAACCTCCTCCAAATACACCTCTGGCTCCTCTGTTTTCAGTATTATCCCTGAGCTCCAATACCGCCAGTTGGCGCTCGGAAGTGCCGTCTGCACAGTCAACACTTGCTGCCATGTTATTGGGGTTCAGTAACGTCAGCTGTTCCCCTGCTGTGCGGACGGCAATTTCTCCTGCTCTGTCCACATTCTCACTACTACAGATTTTAAAGTTGCTCCAATTACAACTCTGGCTCCTCTGTTTTCAGTATTATCCCTGAGCTCCAACACCGCCAGTTGGCGCTCGGAAGTGCCGTCTGCACAGTCAACACTTGCTGCCGTGTTATTGGGGTTCAGTAACGTCAGCTGTTCCCCTGCTGTGCGGACGGCAATTTCTCCTGCTCTATCCACATCCACTGTACTACTGATTTAAAACCTCCTCCAAATACACCTCTGGCTCCTCTGTTTTCAGTATTATCCCTGAGCTCCAACACCGCCAGTTGGCGCTCGGAAGTCCCGTCTGCACAGTCAACACTTGCTGCCATGTTATTGGGGTTCAGTAACGTCAGCTGTTCCCCTGCTGTGCGGACGGCAATTTCTCCTGCTCTGTCCACATTCTCACTACTACAGATTTTAAAGTTTCTCCAATTACACCTCTGGCTCCTCTGTTTTCAGTATTATCCCTGAGCTCCAACACCGCCAGTTGGTGCTCGGAAGTGCCGTCTGCACAGTCAACACTTGCTGCCGTGTTATTGGGGTTCAGTAACGTCAGCTGTTCCCCTGCTGTGCGGACGGCAATTCCTCCTGCTCTGTCCACATCCACTGTACTACTGATTTAAAACCTCCTCCAAATACACCTCTGGCTCCTCTGTTTTCAGTATTATCCCTGAGCTCCAACACCGCCAGTTGGCGCTCGGAAGTGCTGTCTGCACAGTCAACACATGCTGCCATGTTATTGGGGTTCAGTAACTTCAGCTGTTCCCCTGCTGTGCGGACGGCAATTTCTCCTGCTCTGTCCACATTCTCACTACTACAGATTTTAAAGTTGCTCAAATTACACCTCTGGCTCCTCTGTTTTCAGTATTATCCCTGAGCTCCAACACCGCCAGTTGGCGCTCGGAAGTGCCGTCTGCACAGTCAACACTTGCTGCCGTGTTATTGGGGTTCAGTAACGTCAGCTGTTCCCCTGCTGTGCGGACGGCAATTCCTCCTGCTCTGTCCACATCCACTGTACTACTGATTTAAAACCTCCTCCAAATACACCTCTGGCTCCTCTGTTTTCAGTATTATCCCTGAGCTCCAACACCGCCAGTTGGCGCTCGGAAATGCCGTCTGCACAGTCAACACTTGCTGCCATGTTATTGGGGTTCAGTAACGTCAGCTGTTCCCCTGCTGTGCGGACGGCAATTTCTCCTGCTCTGTCCACATTCTCACTACTACAGATTTTAAAGTTGCTCCAATTACACCTCTGGCTCCTCTGTTTTCAGTATTATCCCTGAGCTCCAACACCGCCAGTTGGCGCTCGGAAGTGCCGTCTGCACAGTCAACACTTGCTCCAGTGTTATTGGGGTTCGGTAACGTCAGCTGTTCCCCTGCTGTGCGGACGGCAATTTCTCCTGCTTTGTCCACATCCACTGTACTACTGATTTAAAACCTCCTCCAAATACACCTCTGGCTCCTCTGTTTTCAGTATTATCCCTGAGCTCCAACACCGCCAGTTGGCGCTCGGAAGTGCCGTCTGCACAGTCAACACTTGCTGCCATGTTATTGGGGTTCAGTAACGTCAGCTGTTCCCCAGCTGTGCGGACGGCAATTTCTCCTGCTCTGTCCACATCTACTGTACTACTGATTTAAACCTCCTCCAAATACACCTCTGGCTCCTCTGTTTTCAGTATTATCCCTGAGCTCCAACACCGCCAGTTGGCGCTCGGAAGTGCCGTCTGCACAGTCAACACTTGCTGCCATGTTATTGGGGTTCAGTAACGTCAGCTGTTCCCCTGCTGTGCGGACGGCAATTTCTCCTGCTCTGTCCACATTCTCACTACTACAGATTTTAAAGTTGCTCCAATTACAACTCTGGCTCCTCTGTTTTCAGTATTATCCCTGAGCTCCAACACCGCCAGTTGGCGCTCGGAAGTGCCGTCTGCACAGTCAACGCTTGCTCCAGTGTTATTGGGGTTCAGTAACGTCAGCTGATCCCCAGCTGTGTGTCCGGCAAATTCTCCTGCTTTGTCCACATCCACTGTACTACTGATTTAAAACCTCTTCCAAATATACCTCTGGCTCCTCTGTTTTTAGTATTTACCCTGGGCTCCAATACCGCTAGTTGCTGCTCAGAAGTGCCGTCTGCACAGTCAACTCTTGCTCCAGTGTTATTGGGGTTCAGTAACGTCAGCTGATCCCCAGCTGTGTGTCCGGCAAATTCTCCTGCTTTGTCCACATCGACTGTACTACTGATTTAAAACCTCCTTCAAATACACGTCTGGCTCCTCTGTTTTTAGTATTTACCCTGGGCTCCAATACCGCTAGTTGCTGCTCAGAAGTGCCGTCTGCACAGTCAACGCTTGCTCCAGTGTTATTGGGGTTCAGTAACGTCAGCTGTTCCCCTGCTGTGTGTCCGGCAAATTCTCCTGCTTTGTCCACATCCACTGTACTACTGATTTAAGACTTGCTCCAATTACACCTCTGGCTCCACTCTATTTTTAGTATTTACCCTGGGTTCCAGCACCGCCAGCTGGTTCTCGGTAGTTCCATTTGCTCTTCTACCTTCTACTACCCATCCGGGTTCCAGTACCGTCAGCTGGTTCTCAGCAGTGCCTTTGGATTAGGTGCCTCCTTCTCGGTATCCAAGTTCCACCAACGTCTGCTGGTTCTTGGTAGTGCTTTCTGGCACAGGTACCTCCTGCTTACTAACCGAGTTCCAGTACCGTCAGCTGGTCTTCGGCAGTTCCATTGGCTCTTGTACCTTCTGCTACCCATCCGGGTTCCAGTACCGTCAGCTGGTCCTCGGTAGTTCCTCAGCTTTCTTGTACCTTCTGCTACATTTCGAAGTTCAAGCTTTTTGAAATGGTTCTTGGTAATCACTCTGGATCTCCCTGACGAGGACGCTGAAGACGAGGACCCTGAAGACCAACCCTAAGAAGACGAGGACCCCGAAGACGACGACCCTGAAGACGAGGACCCTGAAGACCACCCCGAAGAAGACGAGGACCCTGAAGACCACCCCGAAGACGAGGACCCAGAAGACCAACCCGAAGAAGACGAGGACCCCGAAGACGAGGACCCCCGAAGACGACGACCCTGAAGACCACCCCGAAGAAGACCAAGAAGATGACCCTGAAGAAGTTGACCAAGAGGACAAAGAAGAGAAGACAAGCACCAAGATACAGAAGAACAAGAGACAGAAAACCAAGAAGCAGAAATACAAGAAGCTGCAGAACAAAAAGCGGAAGAACATTAAGCATAAGACTAAAAATCAGAGCAAAAGATAATATCTAAATTATAAGCAGAAGATGACTAAGCAGTGTATGGGGGTGAGTCCGTTCCTCCTCGTGGTGCCCCTGGAAAAGACCTGCTGCTGCAGGCCAAACTGAACGCGGACAAATCCTGTTGTAAATCTTTTGTGACGGGCAGAACGAAAGGTGTAATGTCCAACCTTTTATAGATAACAGCTACAGGAATGCCTGTCACAAATAAGAATATGATGAAGAAGAAGAATATGAAGAAGATGAAGAAGTAGAATATGAAGAATGTAAAAAAAAAGAATAATACGAAGAAGGTGAAGAAGAAGAAGATGAAGAAGGTGAAGAAGAAGTGGATGAAAAAGATGCTGAGGATGATGAAGGAGAAAGTGTGGGAGAAGTAAAAAAGAAGGTGAAGAGCATGGAAGTAGTGAAACATAAATATCTGACAAAATATAAAAATACTTAACATAGTCAATATTTCCGTAACTCAGAACGTCTTAAAAAAAATATTAATTCCTGCTATTCCATTTGATTGGGCTAAACCTCTATGCCTTTATTGTCTCCCCCACCTCCCCCAATACATTCTACATTATTCTTAGTTGTTTTCCTTCATGTAGAATTAACCTACAAGGAAAGAAAGGGTTTATTTTCATTCCGATATTTCTGTCCCATTGACTTGCATTGGTTTCCGGTATCGGAATCGGCGATATCCGATACTTTTTCGGTATCGGTCCGATCCAATCCGATCCGATATTTCCCGATATCGGAAGGTATCGCTCAACACTAGTTACCTCAGACCACATATAATAAAATGTTCCCACAGACCCACATATAATATAATGTTATCCCAGACCCACATATAATGTAATGACCCCATAGACCCATATATAATATAATGTTACCACAGACCCACATATAATATAATGTTATCCCAGACCCACATATAATGTAATGACCCCACAGACCCACATATAATATAATGTTCCCACAGACCCACATATAATATAATGTTATCCCAGACCCACATATAATGTAATGACCCCATAGACCCATATATAATATAATGTTACCACAGACCCACATATAATATAATGTTACCACAGACCCACATATAATATAATGTTCCCACAGACCCACATATAATATAATGTTACCCCAGACCTGCATATAATGTAATGACCCCACAGATCCACATATAATATAATGTTCCCACAGACCCACATATAATATAATGTTACCCCAGACCCACATATAATGTAATGACCCCATAGACCCATATATAATATAATGTTACCACAGACCCACATATAATATAATGTTACCACAGACCCACATATAATATAATGTTACGCCAGACCCACATATAATGTAATGATCCCACAGATCCACATATAATATAATGTCCCCACAGACCCACATATAATATAATGTTCCCACAGACACACATATAATATAATGTCCCCACAGACCCACATATAATATAATGCCCTCACAGACCCACATATAATATAATGTCCCAGAGTCCCACATATAATATAATGTCCCCACAGCCCCACATATAATATAACGTCCCACAGTTCCACATATAATATATTGTCCCCACAGATCCACATATAATATAATGTCCCCACAGACCCACATATAATATAATGTTCCCACAGACCCACATATAATATAATGTCCCCACAGACCCACATATAATATAATGTCCTCACAGACCCACATATAATATAATGTCCCCACAGACCCACATATAATATAATGTCCTCACAGACCCACATATAATATAATGTCCGCAATGACCCACATATAATATAATGTCCTCACAGACCCACATATAATATAATATCCTCAAAGACCCATATATAATATAATGTCCTCACAGACCCACATATAATATAATATCTTCACAGATCCACATATAATATAATGTCCTCACAGACCCACATATAATATAATGTCCTCACAGACCCACATATAATATAATGTCCTCACAGACCCACATATAATATAATGTACCCACAGACCCAAATATAATATAATGTCCCCACAGACACACATATAATATAATGTCCTCACAGACCCACATATAATATAATGTCCCCACAGACCCACATATAATATAATGTCCTCACAGACCCACATATAATATAATGTTCTCACAGACCCACATATAATATAATGTCCCCACAGACCCACATATAATATAATGTCCTCACAGACCCACATATAATATAATGTCCTCACAGACCCACATATAATATAATGTCCTCACAGACCCACATATAATATAATGTACCCACAGACCCAAATATAATATAATGTCCTCACAGACCCACATATAATATAATGTCCTCACAGACCCACATATAATATAATGTCCTCACAGACCCACATATAATATAATGTCCTCACAGACCCACATATAATATAATGTCCCCACAGACCCACATATAATATAATGTCCCCACAGACCCACATATAATATAATGTCACCACAGACCCACATATAATATAATATTACCACAGACCCACATATAATATAATGTCCTCACAGACCCACATATAATATAATGTCCCCACAGACCCACATATAATATAATGTCCCCACAGACCCACATATAATATAATGTCCCCACAGACCCACATATAATATAATGTCACCACAGCCCCACATATAATATAATATTACCACAGACCCACATATAATATAATGTCCTCACAGACCCACATATAATATAATGTCCCCACAGACCCACATATAATATAATGTCCCCACAGACCCACATATAATATAATGTACCCACAGACCCAAATATAATATAATGTCCCCACAGACACACATATAATATAATGTCCTCACAGACCCACATATAATATAATGTCCCCACAGACCCACATATAATATAATGTCCTCACAGACCCACATATAATATAATGTAACCACAGACCCAAATATAATATAATGTCCTCACAGACCCACATATAATATAATGTCCTCACAGACCCACATATAATATAATGTCCCCACAGACCCACATATAATATAATGTCCTCACAGACCCACATATAATATAATGTCCCCACAGACCCACATATAATATAATGTCACCACAGACCCAAATATAATATAATATTACCACAGACCCACATATAATATAATGTCCCCACAGACCCACATATAATATAATGTACCCACAGACCCAAATATAATATAATGTCCCCACAGACACACATATAATATAATGTCCTCACAGACCCACATATAATATAATGTCCCCACAGACCCACATATAATATAATGTCCTCACAGACCCACATATAATATAATGTCCTCACGGACCCACATATAATATAATGTCCCCACAGACCCACATATAATATAATGTCCTCACAGACCCACATATAATATAATGTCACCACAGACCCACATAGAATATAATGTCCTCACGGACCCACATATAATATAATGTCACCACAGACCCACATATAATATAATGTCCTCACAGACCCACATATAATATAATGTCACCACAGACCCACATATAATATAATGTCCTCACAGACCCACATATAATATAATATCCTCACAGATCCACATATAATATAATGTCCTCACAGACCCACATATAATATAATGTCCCCACAGACCCACATATAATATAATGTCCTCACAGACCCACATATAATATAATGTTACCACAGACCAGCATTTAATATATTGTCCCCACAGACCCACATATAATATAATGTCCCCACAGACCCACATATAATATAATGTCCCCACAGACCCACATATAATATAATGTCCTCACAGACCCACATATAATATAATGTCCTCACAGACCCACATATAATATAATGTCCTCACAGACCCACATATAATATAATGTCCTCACAGACCCACATATAATATAATGTCACCACAGACCCACATATAATATAATGTCCTCACAGACCCACATATAATATAATGTCCTCACAGACCCACATATAATATAATGTTACCACAGACCCACATATAACATAATGTCCTCACAGACCCACATATAATATAATGTCCTCACAGACCCACATATAATATAATGTCCCCACAGACCCACATATAATATAATGTCCTCACAGAACCACATATAATATATTGTCCCCACAGACCCACATATAATATAATGTCCCCACAGAGCCACATATAATATAATGTCCCCACAGACCCACATATAATATAATGTCCCCACAGACCCACATATAATATAATGTCCTCACAGACCCACATATAATATAATGTCACCACAGACCCACATATAATATAATGTCCTCACAGACCCACATATAATATAATGTCCTCACAGACCCACATATAATATAATGTCCTCACAGACCCACATATAATATAATGTCCCCACAGACCCACATATAATATAATGTCCCCACAGACCCACATATAGTATAATGTTCCCACAGACCCACATATAATATAATGTCCCCACAGACCCACATATAATATAATGTCCCCACAGACCCACATATAATATAATGTCCTCACAGACCCACATATAATATAATGTTCCCACAGACCCACATATAATATAATGTCCTCACAGACCCACATATAATATAATGTCCCCACAGACCCACATATAATATAATGTCCCCACAGACCCACATATAATATAATGTCCTCAACAGACCCACATATAATATAATGTCCTCACAGACCCACATATAATATAATGTCCCCACAGACCCACATATAATATAATGTCCCCACAGACCCACATATAATATAATGTCCCCACAGACCCACATATAATATAATGTCCTCACAGACCCACATATAATATAATGTCCTCACAGACCCACATATAATATAATGTCCCCACAGACCCACATATAATATAATGTCCTCACAGACCCACATATAATATAATGTCCCCACAGACCCACATATAATATAATGTCCCCACAGACCCACATATAATATAATGTTCCCACAGACCCACATATAATATAATGTCCTCACAGACCCACATATAATATAATGTCCTCACAGACCCACATATAATATAATGTCCTCACAGACCCACATATAATATAATGTCCTCACAGACCCACATATAATATAATGTCCCCACAGACCCACATATAATATAATGTCCCCACAGACCCACATATAATATTATGTCCCCACAGACCCACATATAATATAATATCCTCACAGACCCACATATAATATAATGTCCTCACAGACCCACATATAATATAATGTCCTCACGGACCCACATATAATATAATGTCCTCACAGATCCACATATAATATAATGTCCTCACAGACCCACATATAATATAATGTCCTCACAGACCCACATATAATATAATGTCCTCACAGACCCACATATAATATAATGTCTCCACAGACCCACATATAATATAATGTCCTCACAGACCCACATATAATATAATGTCCTCACAGACCCACATATAATATAATGTTCTCACAGATCCACATATAATATAATGTCCTCACAGACCCACATATATAATGTCCTCACAGACCCACATATAATATAATGTCCTCACAGACCCACATATAATATAATGTTCCCACAGACCCACATATAATATAATGTCTCCACAGACCCACATATAATATAATGTCCTCACAGACCCACATATAATATAATGTCCTCACAGACCCACATATAATATAATGTCCTCACAGACCCACATATAATATAATGTCCCCACAGACCCACATATAATATAATGTCCCCACAGACCCACATATAATATAATGTCCTCACAGACCCACATATAATATAATGTCCTCACAGACCCACATATAATATAATGTCCTCACAGACCCACATATAATATAATGTCCTCACAGACCCACATATAATATAATGTCCCCACAGACCCACATATAATATAATGTCCCCACAGACCCACATATAATATAATGTCCCCACAGACCCACATATAATATAATGTCCCACAGACCCCATATAATATAATGTCCTCACAGACCCACATATAATATAATGTCCTCACAGACCCACATATAATATAATGTTCTCACAGATCCACATATAATATAATGTCCTCACAGACCCACATATAATATAATGTCCTCACAGACCCACATATAATGTAATGTCCTCACAGACCCACATATAATATAATGTCCTCACAGACCCACATATAATATAATGTCCTCACAGACCCACATATAATATAATGTCCTCACAGACCCACATATAATATAATGTCCTCACAGACCCACATATAATATAATGTCCTCACAGACCCACATATAATATAATGTCCTCACAGACCCACATATAATATAATGTCCCCACAGACCCACATATAATATAATGTCCTCACAGACCCACATATAATATAATATCCTCACAGACCCACATATAATATAATGTCCTCACAGACCCACATATAATATAATGTCCCCACAGACCCACATATAATATAATGTCCTCACAGACCCACATATAATATAATGTCCTCACAGACCCACATATAATATAATGTCCTCACAGACCCACATATAATATAATGTCCTCACAGACCCACATATAATATAATGTCCTCACGGACCCACATATAATATAATGTCCCCACAGACCCACATATAATATAATGTCCTCACAGACCCACATATAATATAATGTCCTCACAGACCCACATATAATATAATGTCCTCACAGACCCACATATAATATAATGTCCCCACAGACCCACATATAATATAATGTCCTCACAGACCCACATATAATATAATGTCCTCACAGACCCACATATAATATAATGTCCTCACAGACCCACATATAATATAATGTCCCCACAGACCCACATATAATGTCCCCACAGACCCACATATAATATAATGTCCTCACAGACCCACATATAATATAATGTCCTCACAGACCCACATATAATATAATGTCCTCACGGACCCACATATAATATAATGTCCCCACAGACCCACATATAATATAATGTCCTCACAGACCCACATATAATATAATGTCCTCACAGACCCACATATAATATAATATCCTCACAGACCCACATATAATATAATGTCCCCACAGACCCACATATAATGTAATGTCCCCACAGACCCACATATAATATAATGTCCTCGCAGACCCACATATAATATAATGTCCCCACAGACCCACATATAATATAATGTCCTCACAGACCCACATATAATATAATGTCCCCACAGACCCACATATAATATAATGTCCTCACAGACCCACATATAATATAATGTCCTCACAGACCCACATATAATATAATGTCCTCACAGACCCACATATAATATAATGTCCCCACAGACCCACATATAATATAATGTCCTCACAGACCCACATATAATATAATGTCCTCACAGACCCACATATAATATAATGTCCCCACAGACCCACATATAATATAATGTCCCCACAGACCCACATATAATATAATGTCCTCACAGACCCACATATAATATAATGTCCTCACAGACCCACATATAATATAATGTCCCACATATAATATAATGTCCCCACTGACCCACATATAATATAATGTCCCCACAGACCCACATATAATATAATGTCCCCACAGACCCACATATAATATAATGTCCCCACAGACCCACATATAATATAATGTCCTCACAGACCCACATATAATATAATGTCCCACATATAATATAATGTCCCCACTGACCCACATATAATATAATGTCCCCACAGACCCACATATAATATAATGTCCTCACAGACCCACATATAATATAATGTCCTCACAGACCCACATATAATATAATGTCCCCACTGACCCACATATAATATAATGTCCTCACAGACCCACATATAATATAATGTCCCCACAGACCCACATATAATATAATGTCCTCACAGACCCACATATAATATAATGCCTCACAGACCCACATATAATATAATGTCCCCACAGACCCACATATAATATAATGTCCCCACAGACCCACATATAATATAATGTCCCCACAGACCCACATATAATATAATGTCCTCACAGACCCACATATAATATAATGTCCTCACAGACCCACATATAATATAATGTCCCCACAGACCCACATATAATATAATGTCCTCACAGACCCACATATAATATAATGTCCCCACAGACCCACATATAATATAATGTCCCCACAGACCCACATATAATATAATGTTCCCACAGACCCACATATAATATAATGTCCTCACAGACCCACATATAATATAATGTCCTCACAGACCCACATATAATATAATGTCCTCACAGACCCACATATAATATAATGTCCTCACAGACCCACATATAATATAATGTCCCCACAGACCCACATATAATATAATGTCCCCACAGACCCACATATAATATTATGTCCCCACAGACCCACATATAATATAATATCCTCACAGACCCACATATAATATAATGTCCTCCACAGACCCACATATAATATAATGTCCTCACGGACCCACATATAATATAATGTCCTCACAGATCCACATATAATATAATGTCCTCACAGACCCACATATAATATAATGTCCTCACAGACCCACATATAATATAATGTCCTCACAGACCCACATATAATATAATGTCTCCACAGACCCACATATAATATAATGTCCTCACAGACCCACATATAATATAATGTCCCTCACAGACCCACATATAATATAATGTTCTCACAGATCACATATAATATAATGTCCTCACAGACCCACATATATATAATGTCCTCACAGACCCACATATAATATAATGTCCTCACAGACCCACATATAATATAATGTTCCCACAGACCCACATATAATATAATGTCTCCACAGACCCACATATAATATAATGTCCTCACAGACCCACATATAATATAATGTCCTCACAGACCCACATATAATATAATGTCCTCACAGACCCACATATAATATAATGTCCTCACAGACCCACATATAATATAATGTCCCACAGACCCACATATAATATAATGTCCTCACAGACCCACATATAATATAATGTCCTCACAGACCCACATATAATATAATGTCCTCACAGACCCACATATAATATAATGTCCTCACAGACCCACATATAATATAATGTCCCCACAGACCCACATATAATATAATGTCCCCACAGACCCACATATAATATAATGTCCTCACAGACCCACATATAATATAATGTCCCCACAGACCCACATATAATATAATGTCCTCACAGACCCACATATAATATAATGTCCTCACAGACCCACATATAATATAATGTCCTCACAGACCCACATATAATATAATGTCCTCACAGACCCACATATAATATAATGTCCTCACAGACCCACATATAATATAATGTCCTCACAGACCCACATATAATATAATGTCCTCACAGACCCACATATAATATAATGTCCTCACAGACCCACATATAATATAATGTCCTCACAGACCCACATATAATATAATGTCCTCACAGACCCACATATAATATAATGTCCTCACAGACCCACATATAATATAATGTCCTCACAGACCCACATATAATATAATGTCCTCACAGACCCACATATAATATAATGTCCTCACAGACCCACATATAATATAATGTCCTCACAGACCCACATATAATATAATGTCCTCACAGACCCACATATAATATAATGTCCTCACAGACCCACATATAATATAATGTCCTCACAGACCCACATATAATATAATGTCCTCACAGACCCACATATAATATAATGTCCTCACAGACCCACATATAATATAATGTCCTCACAGACCCACATATAATATAATGTCCTCACAGACCCACATATAATATAATGTCCTCACAGACCCACATATAATATAATGTCCTCACAGACCCACATATAATATAATGTCCTCACAGACCCACATATAATATAATGTCCTCACAGACCCACATATAATATAATGTCCTCACAGACCCACATATAATATAATGTCCTCACAGACCCACATATAATATAATGTCCTCACAGACCCACATATAATATAATGTCCTCACAGACCCACATATAATATAATGTCCTCACAGACCCACATATAATATAATGTCCTCACAGACCCACATATAATATAATGATCCTCACAGACCCACATATAATATAATGTCCTCACAGACCCACATATAATATAATGTCCTCACAGACCCACATATAATATAATGTCCCCACAGACCCACATATAATATAATGTCCTCACAGACCCACATATAATATAATGTCCTCACAGACCCACATATAATATAATGTCCCTACAGACCCACATATAATATAATGTCCCACAGACCCACATATAATATAATGTCCTCACAGACCCACATATAATATAATGTCTCACAGACCCACATATAATATATGTCCCACAGACCCACATATAATATAATGTCCTCACAGACCCAGTCCTCATTAATATAATGTCCCACGACCCACATATAATATAATGCCTCACAGACCCAAATATAATATATGTCTTCACAGACCCACATATAATATAATGTCCCCACAGACCCACATATAAAATAATGTCTCACAGACCCACATATAATATCATGTCCTCACGACCCACAT